>NC_143027.1:16065000-16310000 GCF_057628025.1 Oncorhynchus mykiss | reverse complement strand
AACAGTAATCAAAGGGACACAGGACCCCGAGAGAAGGTCAAAGCAGAAGGTCAAACTGTCTGGAACAGAAACGTCATGTTAGGGCTAGGCAGATGGGTGTGACATATTTATATTTTCTCATATCTAATGCTCCTATTTTTCCTAACTTTCTGATGGATGCAAAGGCTCTACCAAGGGGTTTACCGCCACCTCTCCCAGGGTCCACACATCACTGGGTGGCGCTCTTTTACACGGTCCTTCCAGACGGATGTGAACAATAGCCCTGGAACATAGCCAGTAGAATCAGATTGCAATTCACACTGCCTCTGAGCCAACAGCCAGCTAGGGACAAAAGCATGCATGAACAACACGAGCGACTCAACAGAGAGTGCTATGATGTCAAACACCTCTGCTTCTGGGAAAATAGCCGTCAATACCACCTCTCCATACATTTCAATGCTACACTCCCAGAGGCCTTGACTCCCCTTTTAGCATCCAAGGGCCTGGCTATCGGCTTGATTTCCCCTTCCCATCAGAGCGCATTGATCAAACAGCACACTTAGGTTGTTCAAGGTGGACATTAGAGCTGATGGAGCCTAGTGCCGCCCTCTGTGGTGTTGAAACAAAGGCCATTATGTCTGATTGCACTCTCCATCTCTCAGCGGTGGACATTAGATGATTTACCAGGTATTTATACACACGGCTGGCTCCCACCCCACACAGACCAGTAACACCATGCCACCCGCTCTCAGTCTGAGCTGAAGTGGAGGCTTTTTGATGCTAGTGTTATTGTGGCTGATTACCCATGGAATAAGGCCTGCAGAGAAGTTATTGGCCTTAATGTTACTGAGCTCAGCTTTGGGACTGAGAACTTAAGGGATAGATTTCTTTGGCCACAGCTTAATCTATTTATGAAGGAGGCATCAGTCCAAATGTATGGTTTGATGGAGTCCTTCTAATGAGATAGATGTGCTGTCAAAGGGAGGTCAAGTCGATGAATGTATGACCTGAAAGTTAAGATTCAAACCTCAAGAGATATTCTATACTACAGACGTTATGTTAAGTTTAACCTTATCAAATGTTGATCTAACATGCAATTAAATATTTAAATAATTTAACTGTCATAAAGACCTCAGATAGATAATGCCTGTGGTGAAGACAAACCTCTAACCTTAAAGGAGAATTGTACTTTAGCTTGTTCTATGTAGTTACGAACAAGCACGGTCAACAACTGAAAGTAAACTATGGCAATTATTCTTGCCACAGTGGAAACAAGGAACCTGTTAATAATGTGAAACATTCACACTGCTGGTAAATGAGGCATATCCACACATGGCTTTCTGTTGTTTCTGCAAGCATTTTTTCACCAACATGCATTCTCCCACTTAAAGGACAGAAAATGTTAAACTGCTTGCGCAAATGTTTGCATTGTTGATTTAATTGTAGAGCTAATTTCGCTGATTGAGGTGATTCAATATTTGAGACTGGACTTTGGAGAAAGCATGTAAGGTCAAGGAGACCTTGACTTAAAACACTTCCTTGTCAGTCACAGTAAAAACTCCTAGTTCAGAAAACAACATCCTGTTGCACCCGATGCCTGCTCTTGCTCCTGTAGGGTGTACACACTGGGGGTGCGGGGGCGGATGCGCTGTGTACATAACAGCATTTCATACAGATGTAAAACTCCTCAGCTTTTAAACACAACAGCACAACAATACTCCGTTTCTCCCTGTGCCTCCGGGCCAAAGCACTGCATTGCGTCCAGCTTCATGTGTGGAGAATATTGACTGACAGCTTCAAATGAATGGCAACCTCATTCATGTTGACGCCATGTGAGAGCGAAGTAACCTGCCCTCTCTGGGTTTTCTTTGTCTAAGAACAACATTTATCAGAGTACATGTTTTTCCAGCATTTTATCCGTGTTTATGTATGCTGTAGCACGTCAAGGTTTAACATAGTGAACACAGCTACTTAGAGGTCAAACGTTAGCCTACAGATATTGATGTCCAGTTTAGAGCTCATGGTAATCTATTCATTCCCCAGTGTGTGTTAGTACACTAGCCCCTCATTAGCGCTAAATGGAGATGTTGTGGTCATGACAGAAGTGTTGTCTGTGAGAGTGTGGATGCAGGGGCAGAGCTACTGTAGAAACCTGGCCCACTCTACAGGGGGTTGTGGGTAAGACTATTCATTCTGAGCTGACACACAGACCTCTTCCCTCCTCTCCCCTCCCCATCCCCTGACCAGGTGCAGGAACTAGCATAAAGGACACTTCTCATTTGCGTCCTGGGCTGCCAGTGACACAGTTTACTGTGACCTTAGCGCTTACCACAACATGCTGGTGCCACTGTCCTCTACTGTGACTTGTGGTGTGATTTTGAAGGGTGCAAATGTTGTACAGCGGGCGATGTGACACACATTAACAGTGTGAACCTGAATGAGTGTGTGGACAGGACACTGTGTAAATGTCACAGCACCTGAACTGCGACCTATGCTGGTCATAAGCACCCCAGTGCTTAAACACAGGGAGACAAAGATCACAGAGGAGCAGGGCCGTTTATGCTCGATTAGCCCCATTCTCATCTCTCAGACACTTTTAGGTGGCACATATCCTTAAAACCCCTAGAGTCGATTGACGCACTGTGCGAATAGCTCCCCGTGTGTTTATGCTAGAGACTTACCATTTCTTGTGGTGACTGCACCTCATTCATTTCTTTCCGCTGTTATAACACCTATTTTATTACATAGGGCTTGTCAAAGCGGCCTTTTTCTACACATGAGAGGATCCGGACAAGAAAATAGCTCATGAAATCGTCTGTAAAAACCGAACAGTGTGAGCTACAAACTAATATGTCACCAATATCGAAAAGGAGACTCTCACAAACACAAGCTTCAGGGGAGTCATCTGAAGGTAACCGAGTACCAAGCTTTAAAAATGGCAAAAAGTGCATAGGGGGTAAAATGTGCCAAAAATAACATGACCAAACATGGGTTGATTTACGTTTTCTTACATCCCTCCGATATAGGACACACACTTCAAAACCTTGTTCCTTATTAAAGAAATGCTTTCTGTTTTGACATTTTTGAATTCAATACGTTTCTATAGCAGTGAGGGCCAAACTCAGTGTTTCATCAAATAATGCAGGGGTCAGAAAATTCCAAATCAAATGGCTAAATGATAAATTTTATGCCCATCTCAAAACAATTCCATACACTCTTCCAAAAGGGTTATGCGGCTGTCCCCATTGGAGTACCCTTTTTGTTCCAGGTATAACTCTTTTGGGTTCCACCATGTTCCATCTTCCTTTTGGAAGAGTGTATGGAATTGTTTTAAGATGGACATAAAATGTTTCCACAAAGGGTTCTACATGGAACCCAAAAGAGTTATTCTTGGAACCAAAAGGGGTTCTTCAAAGGGTTTTTCTATGGGGACAGCTGAAGAACCCTTTTTGGTTCTAGATAGCACCTTATTTTCTAAGAGTGTATGTTAGCATAGTAGATATAAGCAATATAAGGGCTTAGACCTACAGGGGTTAACCACACTGATGTGACAGTACGCTTTCATGCCATACAGTATTTACAAACAGAATTTATTTTATTCACTGTATAGCTACAATTTTCAGTAAGCCTACGATCCTCAAGGAGAGACTGCCTCTCTCACATAATTTTTGTGTATGTGGATATTATGCACGTTTTTTTCTAAATGGGCATACACAGCTGCGACACAACTGTAAGATTGTGATAATGGGGTGGCAGGTAGCCTAGTGGCTATTGGGGCGATCCAGCAACTGGGTACCCGGGTCCAATGGGAATCTGACGGGAAGTGAGCTGGCAACCAGAGGGTTGCTGGTATCACAAAAACAGGTCCCTGGGCACCAGTGTAGCAGGCCCCCGCACCTCTCCACAACAAACTGTGTGTGTGTCTTTTGGAGGGGTTGGGTTAAAAGCAGAAGTAAAATTTGGGTTGGACCTTACGTGCAATTGACCAATAAAGTTTAATAACACAAAACTATAGCTGCTACCAACTGACACCATTAATCTCGTTACAAAATTATGGGCATTAATATGGAGTTGGTTCCCCCTTTGCCGCTATAACAGCCTCCACTTTTCTGGGAAGGCTTTCCACTAGATGTTGGAACATTGCTGCGGGGACTTGCTTCCATTCAGCCACATGAGCATTAGTGAGATCGGGCACTGATGTTGGGCAATTAGGCCTGGCTTGCAGTTGGCGTTCCAGTTCGTCTCAAAGGTGTACGATGGGTCTGTGGTCACACCGATCTCGACAAACCATTTCTGTATGGACCTCGCTTTGTGCAAAGAGGCATTGTCATGTTGAAACAGGAAAGGGCATTCCCAAACTGTTGCCTCCATGTTGGAAGCACAGAATCGTCTAGAATGTCATTGTATGATGTTGCGTTCAAATTTCCCTTCACTGGAACAAAGAGACCTAGCCCAAATCATCAGCCAAACCCAGATTTGTCTGTCGGACTGCCAGATGGTGAAGCGTAATTCATCACTCCAGAGAAACCATTTCCACCGCTCTAGCGTCCAATGGCGGTGAGCTTTACACCACTCCAGCCGATGCTTGGCATTGCATATGGTGATCTTAGGCTTGTGTGCAGTTTCTCTGCATGGAAACCCATTTCAGGAAGCTCCCGACGAACAGTTCTTGTGCTGACGTTGCTTCCAGAGGCAGTTTGGAATTGAGTGTTGCAGCCGAGGACAGACGATTTTTACTCGCTACGCGCTTCAGCACTCGGCGGCCCGGTTCTGTGAGCTTGTGCGGCCTACCACTTCACGGCTGAGCCGTTGTTGCTCCTAGACATTTCCCCTTCACAATAACAGCACTTACAGTTGGCTGGGGCAGCCCTAGAAGGGCTGAAATGTGATTAACTGACTTGATGGAAATGTGGCATCCTATGACAGTGCCACAATGAAAGTCAAATCAAATCAAATTTTCTTAGTCACATGCACCGAATACAACAGGTGTAGACCTTAAAGTGAAATGCTTACTTACGAGCCCCTAACCGACAGTGCAGTTTAAAAAATGTGAATAGTCTGGGTAGCCATTTGACTAGATGTTCAGGAGTATTTTGGCTTGGGGGTAAAAGCTGTTAAGAAGCCTCTTGGACCTAGACTTGGCACTCCGGTACCGCTTGCTCTTCAGCTCTTCAGTACGGGCCACTCTACTGACAATATTTGTCTATGGCGATTTTATGGCTGTGTACTTGATTTTATACACCTATCAGCAACGTTGTGGCTAAAATAGCTGAATCCACTGATTTGAAGGGGTGTCCACATACTTTTGTATGTACAGCGTATTTCTCAATAGAAAACAGTTATTGAATTGTAACAAAAGGATACAAATCTAATTACGCTTCAAACTTAGTGTGGAGTAAAGTTACATGTACCTATACAAAGAAAATAGAATTCCACCTGTCTACATGGTATCAGTACTCCTGAGTGGTGCAACGGTCTAATGCACGGCATCTCAGTGCTAGTGGTGTCACTACAGACCCTTGTTCGATCTCGGGCTGTATCACAACCCGGCCGTGATCGGGAGTTCCACAGGGCGGTGCACAATTGGCCCGTCGTTGTAAAATAAGAATTTGTTCTTAACTGAATTGCCTAGTTAAAAATAAAGGTTAAATTAAAAAAGTACAACTTCTTGTAAAGTGTTAAAATTCTATTTTTAATGTGACATTCAAAGTGTGTGGTCCTTATTACTATGGGCTAGTACATTTATTTGCCAATGACAGAGAAGAGAACTGAAAAGTACAGAAAAATACTTTTTATGATTTCACCAAGGAAGCCCTGAATATTTGTCACGTCCTCTGAAAATGTGAAAATTGAGTTAACAATGTCTCATTACGTTTGAGAGTAAAGCAAGTAAAACCTTCAGGGTCTGCTGTGGAACAGAATATGAGCAGTCTCGTTGTGTCAGCTTTACAGAGATGCATAGAGAAAAGGTCCTTAAAAACATCTCCCTCGCACTTTGACACGAGGCGCAATTATCTCTGCCATGGTTTCAGCCAAGATGTACCCGTCACGTTGAGTGGGATCGCTCTCTGTGGGAGGCGTGCCAGGGGAAGGTCGAAGCGCCCATCTTGAATCCAGATTTGTCTTCGCGTCTCCTACATGTGTTTTGTCAGCATTGTGGTTCAAGGAAATGCTGAAATAGAGTGCTGATTGCAGTGATTACTGTCCTACCTTTCCCTGCTCAGATCTGTCACACAGTATCTGTCACAGAGAGACGGAGAAAGACAGAGATATTTTTCATCTGCCTCTTTGAAATAAATCTTGTGATGAATGATTGTCAAAACAACTCATTTTCCAAATGAATTGCATTACATCGTTTTTCTTGACACGTTTAGCTGATATTCAGATGTAATTAGTCTTTGGTTGTTACTGTACATTATCATATGCATCTTGCACTTGAGAAGGCTAATAATAGTCCGTCTTGGTCATCAGACAGGATAAAGAATCCCATAACCTTGTGCAAATCCAAAACTCAATTCATTATACTGATCAATGGCAAGATCATCAGGGTTAGGCACACTGAATGTTACAACACTGTTTACTGCACACGTTAGTGTTAGAACATATTGCCTGCTAAGTTTACAAAGCTTCAGCACACCTAAGCCTTCTCGTGTTTCTTGTACATTACAGTAGGACACTAAACACACCATGGAAGCAAAAGAGACAGAATGTAGAGGGGATCCCAAGGGAAGGCTGTTCTTCTGTTTGTACCATATCCATACCTGTTCTCTAGTCCCATTGGTTTGCCTGCTCAAATCCCCTTGGCCTGCACTAAACACAGCCAGCGCACAGCTCTTCCACCGCCTGCGAGGGAGAAATTAATGGCCAATATTTGGTATTTAAATGTGGTCTCTGTGATGCATGATATTGCACTTGCGAGGCTATATCCCCAGAGTAACATTTACTGCCGAACAGGTTACACATGCTGCTTGGAGAGTTAGAGGCACCCACACACTGAAAGTTGAACGGACTGGAAAATGAATGCTGGAAGTTGAGAGAGAATAAGTAATGATTCACCAGAAGGCCCTGCATGGTAGGGATGCTGTGTATCTGAGAGCTAGTTTGTAAGAGAGGATTTTTTTTTGCTTGTCTGTTTATTGTGCATGGTTCAGTTCACGTTGTGAAATGATTACCCTTTCCCGGACCCGAGCCCCTGTTCCAGTTCTTCTTCTGCTTTCAACCAAACACAACTAACACCAGAAGAGCGCTGTGGCTCTGTTCGGTTAGGTATAGATCTCTATGGCAGCCATGATGATTACTGTAAGCTCATACCTCAGGAGAGGAGTGTCGCCTGCGTGTTAGAAACGTGACGTGCCTCACCACCTCCCTGTGGAATGTGACAGGTGTAGGGTGACAGGACTGTGGATCCCCAGCAGGGGCGTGGGAGGGGCGGCGAACTGGATGTCACGGCCTCTGCTCCAACACACTTCCCCCTGCTGGCACGGAGATGACTGCTTTTGTCTGGAACTGGGCTTTGACAAGAAGCTCTTAATGCCATTGGGTCTCCTGGGGGCCCCAACACGATGAGTAGAGACCCAATCACACAGTATAAATACCTATGTCTCGATTTTCTCCTGCTAATAAAATGGGAAACCTGTTCCCTGGAGACGTGTTGATAGTTTCATAGCGACTGCCATGAATATGAACATGACAAATTCATTCAAAAAGGGTGCAGCAAATGTTCAATTACAGGATCTGGCCTACCTTCCCTGTCTCAATTTTATTCTTCTAGATTTGTCTTTTGATTTGCTTGTTAATATTTAAATGTGACTTGGATATTCTTGATGGACCATTGGTTTCCAAAGTAGCTTGAGACAGACTTTAAAATATGGAATGATTTTGTGATGTCACAGTACTGTGTAGTGATTTGGCCTCCTTAACCAACACATTTCAAGCAATTTAACAAAGATTGATACATATTCCGCCTCAGGGGACGTTCAACTCAGTGTATTTATATGAGCCGGTTGCCAGGGTTGGGTAGGTTACTTTGTAGTTACTTGTTCAAGATTGTAATCAGTAATGTAACTTTTGTATTTACCCAAACTCAGCAACGTAATCTGATCATTCTCCTAGGGTAGTAGGAATATGCAAAAAAAAACAGATTTCTATGTCACACCTCACACTTGTACAGGTTACCCACTTGTACATGCAGTGAAACTGGACAAGTATCAGCACCCCTATTTGACCTATTTGACTATAGTGGTCTCTGACTTGTGGTCAGACTCACTCAGGTGGAACAAACTTAATCTTGCATATTTTTTCAATGCTGAATTGAATGTATTTCTTTCACAAACATCCTTTCTAAAAAATCTCAAAGTAATCATATATAATCATATATAATCAAATATAATCATATAGCTTTTTCAAAAGTATCTGTAATCTGATTACAATATTTTTGCTTCTAACGGAACTGATTAGAATTACTGTTTTTTTGTAATAAGATTACATGTAAGTGATTACATGCAATCAGTTACAACCCAGACTAATCCAGCCCAATCCTGGCTGGCTAGAGGGTAATGAAGAGAAGCTTGCTGTTTCTCTCACACACCGTTCTGAAATGTCATGCTGCTTTGAGCTCCTGATGTGACGTATTAGGCAGGACAATCGTTATTAAGCACATTTCAGGCTCAATTACCAGACAAATGCACAGCCATCAAGGCTCCACCAGCTCCAACAGGCTACCAGTCAGTGTCAGACCAGGCTCAGGCTCTCCAATCCTTTAAAAAGAGACCCATGTTTTTGTAGGGATGCGTTTTGAGTATTTTGAAAGTGATTGATATACATCTACACTGATGATTATCATTTCTCAAATGATCCGAAGACCTGTTTTTCAATTGAAACATTGGTGTGAAAGGAAAAGATTACGAGATTTAAAAATCTCTGGAAAATGATGTTCCTATTGGCAATACATTCCACCCAAGTACTCAAGTGAATCTCATTTGTTAGTTATGAACTTACATTTTTCTTAATTTTGAACCATTAAAATGTCTGACTATGGATTATGCTTTCAGTTACATTCACACAACTCGTCTGAAGGTCTATTCAAAGTGTCCAGATTATCAGATTGTTTTCCTTTTCTTTTGTTTGTGTAGCAGTGTAGGGCAACGGGTCATTCTCAGTGGTAGTTTTTTCAGTATTTGCTCATAGGAATTATATTTTCCCATGTAAATGCTTGAAAAGTAGAAAAGTTCACAGGAAGTTTTCCGACCAGAGAAAACGAAAGGCCATCCTGCCAATTGAGGAGTAAACGTATTTCAAAAAGGTAAATATCCCCAAAACCTGTATTTCACTTGCAGCTTTATGCCTGTCTTTTAAAGCTAGAATCATGAGTTGCTACACCACTTTTTTTACTATTAAATTAATCATAGATACCCATTTGTATTTCTTTAGCTACTCTTCCTGGGGTCCAAACACGTTAAGGCACTTACATCACACATAAAACAAAATATAAAAACAGTAGATCAATAAAATTATTACACCACTACCTATATACAATACAACAATATTACAATGTAGATGTACATGTGTAGAGTGCGTGTGCTAGCTTGTGTGTGAGTATGCTTGTGTCTGTTCCTGTGTGTGTGTGTGTGTGTGTGTGTGTGTGTGTGTGTGTGTGTGTGTGTGTGTATGTGTGTGTGTGTGTGTGTGTGTGTGTGTGTGTGTGTGTGTGTGTGTGTGTGTGTGTGTGTGTGTGTGTGTGTGTGTGTCTGTGTGTCTGTGTGTCTGTGTGTGTATCTCGTCACAGTCCTCGCTGTTCCATAAGGTGTATTTTTTATCTGTTTTTTAAACTGATTCTGCTGCTTGCCTCAGTTACCTGATGTGGAATAGAGTTCCATGTAATCATGGCTCTACGTAGTACTGTGCGCCTTTGATAGTCTGTTCTTAACTTGGGGATTGTGAAGGGGGGTATGCATGGGTGTCCGAGCTGTAGTTTAAACAGACACCTCGGTGCATTCAGCATGTCAACACTTCTTACAAAACAAGGAGTGATGATGTCTATCTCTCCTCCACTTTGAGCGATGAGAGATTTACATGCATATCATTAATGTTAGCTCTCCATGTACATTTATGGGCCAGCCTTGCTGCCCTGTTCTGAGCCTTGTTCTGCCCTGTTCTGAGTAATTTCCACATTATTCCTTAAAATATTTATTTGAGGTTTAGGGTTTAGTGAATTATTTGACATTTTTAGGACTAACCTATTCATTGCCACCCATTCTGAAACTGACTGCAGCTCTTTGTTAAGTGTTGCAGACATTTCACTCACTGTGGTAACTGACGTGTATAGTGTTGTGTCATCTACATACATAGACACACTGGCTTTACTCAAAGGGGCCTAGACAGCTGCCCTGGGGAATTCCTGATTCTACCTGGATTATGTTGGAGAGGCTTCCATCAAACAACACCCTCTGTGTTCTGTTAGACAGGTAACTCATTATCCACAATATAGCAGGGGTTGTAAAGCCATAACACATGTTTTTCCAGCAGCAGACTATGATCGATAATGTCAAAAGCCGCACTGAAGTATAAAACAGCTCGCACAATCTTTTAATCATCAGTTTCTCTTAGTCAATCATCAGTCATTTGTGTAAGTGCCATGCTTGTTTAATGTCCTGCCCTATAAGCGTGCTGAAAGTCTGTTTCCAATTTGTTTACAGTAAAATAGCATGGTATGTTGTCATACACCATTTTTTCCCCAAAGTTTACTAAGAGTTGGTAATAGGCTGATTGGTCGGCTATTTGAGCCAGTAAAGGAGGCTTTACTATTCTAGGGTAGCAGAATTACTTTTGCTTCCCTCCAGGCCTGAGGGCACACACTTTCTAGTAGGCTTAGATTGAAGATAGGCAAAAAGAAGTGGCAACATAGTTTGGTATTATCGACAATAACGACGACAATAATGTTTTTACCTCTTCCACACTCACTTTATGGAATTCAAAAGTACAATGCTTGTCTTTCATAATTTGATCAGTTATACTATGTGTAGTGTCAGTGTTTGTTGCTGGCATGCCATGCCTAAGTATGTTAATCTTGCCAATGAAAAAATCATTATAGTACCTGGCAATATCAGTGTGATGAATGAGCCATCTGATTCAATGAAGGATGGAGCTGAGTTTGCCTTTTTTTCCCAACATTTCATGTAAGGTGCTGCAAAGCTTTTTACTATCATTCTTTATATAATATACCTTTGTTTCATAGTATAGTTTATTCTTCTTTTTATTCAGGTCAGTCACATGATTTCTCAATTTGCAGTATGTTTGCAAATCGGTTGTGCAGCCGGACTTATTTGCTCCTCATTACACACCACAGACCAGCAAATATTCTATACATCATCAACATAGGAATCAGTACAAAACTTCTTGTATCATCTCTTCTTATACACTATATTAGGCCCAGCCATTGATTCTTGAAGAATATAACTTATAAATGCTTCATGAGCTTAGTTCAATTGTCCGACACCATCAGAACACAAAATGTAAGCTTGTTTTACTCCAATGTTGGTAAATGTCTCAAAACATGGTTAATAATGTTGATATCATTAATGGTCAGTCTGTCTACGAATTTGAGAGTGGTTACATTTCACCAGGTGTATCCCTTAGATTGTTTTACCAAAAGAGGCAGGGTGCCTGCATTGTTATTGTTTCAAGTAAGGACTCTAGCTTTAAGCACCCTACCATTCAAATGTAAGGACGCATATTACATATGAATTAATGGGAATATAATAATCGAACTATAACATACATATGTACACGCACGTGCTAAATCCTAGTGCTTGTCATAGAAAAAAATTATATTGTACAGTTCTGGTGATAATAATTTTCAAACTATGTCGGATATATTTTAGAAGGAAGAACAGGAATTATGGATCCTATTTTTTAACAGATAAACTGTTAGTGTTCAGGAACAACTTGCTTTCAAAACATATACCAAAGCTACAAAGTATATACTTAATGGGAAAAGCTCCACTGTCTGAGGCTGGAATCCTGCTAAAGCTCTATGTGCTGTGATTTAGAAAAAATACATTGCATAGCCCTCAGATAGTGATTCACCGTCAGCTTTACGGACAGACAAATTATGTGAAGATAATCGTGTTCAAAGATTAGCCAAATGCATTTTTCCCCATGCACGCAATGTTACTTAGTCACTTTAGCCTGTCAGGAAGAATTACCATTGGTTGAAGAGAAAATCTAAATCTATCACTGAAGGCAACATTTTAAGCCTCTTCACTTACAAAAAAGCCCCGGTCGTCTATCAGCATTTGACTCGTGGAAATAGGCCTACTTAACTACAAAAGGTTATCGAATTCAATGTCGCCACTGGAATATCATGTTCCCATCTCAAGCTGTTGATCTTAAGAGATCAATATTTAACTTTGTTTTCTGAGCATGGTAAAATTCTAAATTCTTCACAAAACAAACAATGCCAAATAGATTATAAATAAACAATTTCTGTCTTTCAGGTCAAGGACTTCTTGAACCTTCTGTAATTAGGCTTAGTTTATTTAGTTTAGTTTGAAGGGTTAAAATAGTATTTGAAATCCAAATACTTTATACAGTGGCTTCAGAAAGTATTCACACCCCTTGACTTTTTCCACATTTTCTTGTGGTACAGACTGAATTTGTTTTGTTTCACTGGCCTACACAAAATACCCCATAATGTTGAAGTTGAATTATGTTTTCAAAACTTTTACAAATTAATCAAATGTAAAAGCTGAAAAGTCTTGAGTCAATAAGTATTCAATACCGTTGTTATGGCAAGTCTAAATAACTTCAGGAGTAAAAATGTGCTTAACAAGTTACATAAGTTGCATGGACTCTGTGTGCAATAACAGTGTCTGACATGCTTTTTGAATGACTACTTCCTCTCTGTACCCCACACATGCAACTTTATGTAAGGTCCCTCAGTCGAGCAGATTCCACCACATAGACCAGGGAGGTTTTCCAATGCTTTGCAAAGAAGGGCACCTATTGGTAGATGGGTAAAACATTTAAAGCAGACTTTTAATATCCCTTTGCGTATGGTGAAGTTATTAATTACACCTGTAAATAATACAAATATTCCAAAACATGCATCCTGTTTGCAACAAGGCACTAAAATAATACTACGAAAAAATGGCAAAGCAATTCACTAATTTGAAGGATTGTCCAAATACTTATGGCCATGTAGTATGCCTTTAATTCATTTTGAATAAATTTGCCAAAAATGTATACAAATATGTTTTCACTTTGTCATTATGGGGTACTGTGTGTAGATGGGTGAGAAAAATATATTTAATCCATTTTGAATTCAGGCTGTAACACAACAAAATGTGAAATAAGTCAATGGGTAAGAATACTTTCTGAAGGCACTGTATGTTCTTGATTAAGCTTGCCTTGCTTAACGTATCAGTAAAATACTCAAAAAA
The DNA here is from genome assembly GCF_057628025.1 of Oncorhynchus mykiss. Classification (NCBI taxonomy): domain Eukaryota; kingdom Metazoa; phylum Chordata; class Actinopteri; order Salmoniformes; family Salmonidae; genus Oncorhynchus; species Oncorhynchus mykiss. The sequence goes on along the minus strand of NC_143027.1, from coordinate 16,296,582 downwards.
TTACAATCCATTGCCATCTGGCACTCCAGGCAGTCTAAAGCAAAGGCTCAAAGCATTTGAAAGATTTCAAATAGTATTTAAACCCAGCTCTTTTCACAATACATAAAGTATCTGTCTCCGACAATGGACCTTACACTTTAGCTGTAATAAAATGCTGAGTTGTACACTTACTGCACCCACCAAAGCATTATTTTGTGTGTGCTACAGGAACATAGGACACAGTCAGGACTGAAATCCAAATACAGTCAGTATAGTTAGCATGATGAAGATAACACTCATCTACTTATTCCAAATTACTTCCAGGCTTTACTGCCAAACACCAGTGAGCTGTGATTAGACTCTATCATGCCAGTCTTCATTCCAGTAAATTAAATCAAGATGCCTCAGCGTTTTTGGTTGGTTTCCAGCCGAAGACGAAATGACAACTACAGCGGAACTGGAAATTACTTATGAAAGGTGATAACGTCTTCAATTGTCCGTGTTTTAGCTGCTCATCAAGTGTATCTCCTGAGTGAATGGGATTGTGTGTTGGAAATCCTACAGTAGCCTATTTATTCACCCACCTCAGAACCTGAGTCACCCATCTGGGCCCATGTACCACCCACCTGAGAGCCAGAGTCACCCACCTGGGCCCATGTACCACCCACCAGAGAGCCAGAGTCACCCACCTGGGCCCATGTACCACCCACCTGAGAGCCAGAGTCACCCACCTGGGCCCATGTACCACCCACCTGAGAGCCAGAGTCACCCACCTGGGCCCATGTACCACCCACCTGAGAGCCAGAGTCACCCACCTGGGCCCATGTACCACCCACCTGAGAGCCAGAGTCACCCACCTGGGCCCATGTACCACCCACTTGAGAGCCTGAGTCACCCACCTGGGCCTTTGTACCACCCACCTCAGAGCCTGAGTCACCCACCTGGGCCCATGTACCACCCACCTCAGAGCCTGAGTCACCCACCTGGGCCCATATACCACCCACCTGAGAGCCAGAGTCACCCACCTGGGCCCTTGTACCACCCATCTGAGAGCCAGAGTCACCCACCTGGGCCCATGTACCACCCACCTGAGAGCCAGAGTCACCCACCTGGGCCCTTGTACCACCCACCTGAGAGCCTGAGTCACCCACCTGGGCCCATATACCACCCACCTGAGAGCCTGAGTCACCCACCTGGGCCCATGTACCATCCACCTCAGAGCCTGAGTCACCCACCTGGGCCCTTGTACCACCCACCTCAGAGCCTGAGTCACCCACCTGGGCCCATATACCACCCACCTGAGAGCCAGAGTCACCCACCTGGGCCCTTGTACCACCCATCTGAGAGCCAGAGTCACCCACCTGGGCCCATGTACCACCCACCTGAGAGCCAGAGTCACCCACCTGGGCCCTTGTACCACCCACCTGAGAGCCTGAGTCACCCACCTGGGCCCATATACCACCCACCTGAGAGCCTGAGTCACCCACCTGGGCCCATGTACCACCCACCTCAGAGCCTGAGTCACCCACCTGGGCCCATATACCACCCACCTGAGAGACAGAGTCACCCACCTGCGTCCATGTACCACCCACCTCAGAGCCTGAGTCACCCACCTGGGCCCTTGTACCACCCACCTCAGAGCCTGAGTCACCCACCTGGGCCCTTGTACCACCCACCTCAGAGCCTGAGTCACCCACCTGGGCCCTTGTACCACCCACCTGAGAGCCTGGGTCACCCACTTGGGCCCTTGTACCCCTCACCTGAGAGCCAGAGTCACCCACCTGGGCCCATAAACGACCCACCTGAGAGCCTGGGTCACCCACTTTGGCCCTTGTACCACCCACCTGAGAGCCAGAGTCACCCACCTGGGCCCATGTACCACCCACTTGAGAGCCTGAGTCACCCACCTGGGCCCATGTACCACCCACCTCAGAGCCTGAGTCACCCACCTGGGCCCATATACCACCCACCTGAGAGACAGAGTCACCCACCTGCGTCCATGTACCACCCACCTCAGAGCCTGAGTCACCCACCTGGGCCCTTGTACCACCCACCTCAGAGCCTGAGTCACCCACCTGGGCCCTTGTACCACCCACCTCAGAGCCTGAGTCACCCACCTGGGCCCTTGTACCACCCACCTGAGAGCCTGGGTCACCCACTTGGGCCCTTGTACCCCTCACCTGAGAGCCAGAGTCACCCACCTGGGCCCATAAACGACCCACCTGAGAGCCTGGGTCACCCACTTTGGCCCTTGTACCACCCACCTGAGAGCCAGAGTCACCCACCTGGGCCCATGTACCACCCACTTGAGAGCCTGAGTCACCCACCTGGGCCTTTGTACCACCCACCTCAGAGCCTGAGTCACCCACCTGGGCCCATGTACCACCCACCTCAGAGCCTGAGTCACCCACCTGGGCCCATGTACCACCCACCTCAGAGCCTGAGTCACCCACCTGGGCCCATATACCACCCACCTGAGAGCCAGAGTCACCCACCTGGGCCCTTGTACCACCCATCTGAGAGCCAGAGTCACCCACCTGGGCCCATGTACCACCCACCTGAGAGCCAGAGTCACCCACCTGGGCCCTTGTACCACCCACCTGAGAGCCTGAGTCACCCACCTGGGCCCATATACCACCCACCTGAGAGCCTGAGTCACCCACCTGGGCCCATGTACCATCCACCTGAGAGCCAGAGTCACCCACCTGGGCCCTTGTACCACCCACCTCAGAGCCTGAGTCACCCACCTGGGCCCATATACCACCCACCTGAGAGCCAGAGTCACCCACCTGGGCCCTTGTACCACCCATCTGAGAGCCAGAGTCACCCACCTGGGCCCATGTACCACCCACCTGAGAGCCAGAGTCACCCACCTGGGCCCTTGTACCACCCTCCTGAGAGCCTGAGTCACCCACCTGGGCCCATATACCACCCACCTGAGAGCCTGAGTCACCCACCTGGGCCCATGTACCACCCACCTCAGAGCCTGAGTCACCCACCTGGGCCCATATACCACCCACCTGAGAGACAGAGTCACCCACCTGCGTCCATGTACCACCCACCTCAGAGCCTGAGTCACCCACCTGGGCCCTTGTACCACCCACCTCAGAGCCTGAGTCACCCACCTGGGCCCTTGTACCACCCACCTCAGAGCCTGAGTTTACTGATACATCATTGGGGTGGAACAGCCTTATGGCTCCTCTCATTCAACCAATCATAAGGGTAGACAGAGGAAGAAAGAGAGGAAAGAGGTAGATAGAGAACGATCCGGAGGAATAAAGGAGGAAAAGAGGGAATGCATGGACTAACTCAGAGATGTGAAAGAGATACAGAGTACAACAGAAGGAGAAAGGACCGATAGAGAGTAAAGAACAGAAAGACCAGGGCACAAATGGCAGACATAGTATACTCCCCACCTGACATCGATGGAATCACAGCAAACAGTTACCATGTAAACTCCCTACCACAACTCAAGCTTGGTTTCATTTGCTCAATAACTTCCGTTGGCAGGAATGCTGGCATGAACTGCCAGGTTTTTAAATGCCAAATGACATTAGGAGGCAGTCAGGCCGGTTGAAGAGACAGGGCCAGCCTGCGAAATGGCAGGGACTGGCAGAGGCTGACTGATTCAACGCAGCGACAGGGGCACCGCCAGATAAAACGTCAGGAATGCCCATTAAAAGGGGCAAAGATGGACATTAAGGGTACTGACAGATTTTCTGACTCATAAAGATATCACTGATTTAGATAATTTATTTCTTCTGAACTTGAGGTGTTTTTCTCAGAGGTTAACATTGCAGTGGTATTGGCAAAGTCTCATGATTTGTGAAGACTTAACAACATTTAATGTTAATCCACAAGCTCTTGTCTGATCTTTGTGATTTCGAGTGCAATGCAGTATGGTCACACTTTGGCTTCATATCAGGTTCTCGCCCATTGGAAGCCATGTAAGAGCCTGCAGTCTGACTAAGGACCATTCCAATGAGACGAGGTATAGGTTCGTATTCTGTACCCTTCGTAACCACACTGCTCCCACACCTAAGCATGGTCGAGTTCAGGGTGGTTAAGCTTAGGTTCACTATCATGCTCCATTCACTCCCTCTTATGCCATAAATAAGAAGATTATGGGAGCTGTACTGTCAGATTTCATTGCAGACTTTGATATTATTGACCATAACCTGTTGCTGAAAAAATGTATGTGTTACGGCTTTTCAACCTCTGCCATATTGTGGATTCAGAGATATCTATCTAATAGAACACAGGGGGTTGCCTTTAATGGAAGCTTCTCTAATGTTGAACATGTAAAGTGTGGTTTACTGCAGGGCAGCTCTATTGGCCTGCGGTATACGCATCAGTAACCACAGCTAGTGAAATTACTGCAACGCTAAACAAAGAGTTGCAGTCAGTTTTAACATGGGTGGCCAGTAATAAAGTAGTCCTGAACATCTCTAAAACTAAGAGCATTGTATTTGGTACAAATCATTCCTTAAGTTCTAGACCAGAGCTAAATCTGATCATGAATAATGTGGCTGTTGAGCAAGTTGAGGAGACTAAATTACAAGTTGTTACCTTGGATTGAATACCTTAAATACCTTAAACTGTCATGGTCAAAACATTGATTCAATGGCTGCAAAGACTGGGAGAGGTCTGTCCGTGATAAAGAGATGCTCTGCGTTTTTGACACCACACTCCACAAAGCAAGTCCTGCTGGCTCTAGTTTTACCTTATCTTGATTATTCCTCAGTCATATGGTCAGGTGCTGCAAAGAAGGACCTATAAAGGACCTATAAAAACTGCAGTTGGCCCAGAACAGAGCAGCGCCTCTTACACTCCACCCTCAAACTCTCCCATTCTGACACTGCTCGTCCATATATTTAAATATTCTTAATTCATCATTCCTTTACTTAGATTTGTGCGTATTGGGTATATGTTGTGAAATTCTTAGATATTGTCAGAACTAGAAGCACAAGCATTTCGTTACATCCGCAAAAACATCTGCTAAACGTGTATGTGACCAATAAAATGTTGTTTGATTTGATTTCATATGATTGATCCTATCTGGCTGGAAGTCAGGCCTAAAGCAGCATCTTAAACCAAGACTTCTGTTCTCCCCCCACTTATATTGTCCCTGTACTTTTCCAATTGGCAGACCCAAAGAGATGACACATCTTTGCAGCTTACTGTACCTTTCAATAGCTTCTTCTCTGATCCCATCAGGGAATCTTTGTTTATAATGCTGACGTTAATGTTCCTGTCTTGAGAGAAAGCAGCGCTGTGTGTTAATGTGATTAGTGAGACATTAATGCCTTGTTGCTCAACCAGGCAGGCACAATAGAAGGCCTGCTGTAGAAGAACTCTCTCCATTCCTTCAGAGGTTTCTGTCCCTGGGCTCCAGTCAGAGCTGCATGGGGACGCTGGTGGCAGTTCATCTAATTACGTTGACCAACTTATTTTCATTATAGTGACACCGAGGGCCTTTTTTTGTTGATTTTTGGGTGGAGCAAATCTACGACAAGGTGCTTTAGGGACATTTTGAACATATCACCATGTAACAGAAAGAGTGTGTGTGTGTGCGTGTGTGCTTGTGTGCATGTGTGCGTGTGCGTGCGTATGTGTGTGTGTGTGTGTGTGTGTGTGTGTGTGTGTGCGTGTGTGTGCGTGTGCTCATGGGTGTGCTTGTGTGTGTGTGAAAGGGAGAGTGATGACTGAGCCGGAATAAATGAGATTAATCTTGAACCCACTTCCTCAGAAGAACACTCTAGGCTTTCTCTTTAGTCCTCCGAGGCCTGTATGCTCACACAACCCCCATCCCCCATCACTCGCCTCTCTCCCAGCCCCCTCAGCCAGGAACACAATCCCCTTAATCACACAGCAGAAAGGGAGATAAAGAGAAAGGGAAAAAAGTTGGGTAAGAGATTGAGAGAGAATGCTATATAGAGGGGGAGCAAAACCACTACGGAGGAGGGGGGGGGGGGCAGAAAGAGAGCGAGAGAGATGGAGAGAGAAAGAGAGACAGAAGAGAGAGAGGGGTCTAATATGCAGACTCAGAGGGTCAGTGTTAGCTCAGTAGTGTTGTTTGTTTTATCAGTGCCCCACTGGCGCTGTGGGACGGGGTTTGACTGACGGCCAGTGGCCACAGCTTTCCATAGAGGGGTCTGGTGATGAATGTTCAGAGGCAATCTAGGACACTGCGGCGGAAACGCCATAAATTCAGCAGCCCTATCAAAGCACGAGTGGGAGGTGTTGTTCTGTGTGTTTCAGAGAGTGTGAATGTGGGTGTGTATGAGTATAATACTTACAGTATGCTGTATGGGGGTTATGGCTCTAACTGTGCGATTCGGTGTGTATTTTTTGTGTGTGCTTTTATGTGTGTGTGTGTGTGTGTGTGTGTGTGTGTGTGTGTGTGTGTGTGTGTGTGTGCGTGCGTGCGTGCGCATGCATGTGCCTGTGTGCGTGTTCTTATGTGCGTGTCCTTGTGTGTGTTTGTGTGTGAACGTGCGTGTTTTTGTGTGTGCGTGTTCTTGTGTGTGTGTGTGTGTAGGGGGAAGGGTTAAAGGATTACATCTTTCTCTTGGCTGTGGGAAGTGGTTGACTGATCCTTCCCATTGGTCATTCCCATGAACCCTTGACTCTCTGAGGGGCACCCTGGGAGGGGACACTGGGGACTCAACAGATCTGCGCTGCTTGGGCCAAACTGCCAGCCAGTTATCAACAGGTTCCACTAGATGAGAGGCCTGCTCTGTGGAGAAGGCGATTAGTGTGTGTGTGTGTGTGTATGTGTGTGTGTGTGTGTGTGTGTGTGTGTTTGTTTGTGTGAGTGAAGGGGTTGGGGGAGGAGGGGTTAAACCCCAGAGACTAGCCAAAGAAATGACACACAGGGATGAGGACAAAGAATCCGAAGCACTTCATGGTTTTTACTCCCTTAGCGAAGTGCTATGAAGGAAACCACAAGAATTATCATCGTGTGTCTGCCTTAACTGTATTAAACTGTTTTTACCAGCTTCAAGAGGCAGCTAAAATCCTCAGTCCCTCAATGGCACAAAAGCATAAAGGATGACTTTCACCAAGTTTTTCTCCTTCTCGTCTTCAGTGTGACTGGGGGGTGTAGGCTGGGTCGTCTCTGGCTCCAGTTAGCTGGATGTCTCAGTGAAAGAAAATGGTCCGTGAAATGTTTCAATGATTTATTTGATCACATTAAAATGGGAACTGAGTTGTTTGCTGTGACAATGTTTGTCGAGTTAGGCCAGCCAGACGGTCTCAGTTGGTGTCCTGCTGGATGTGTATAAAGGTATGGAAGCCTATACAAACAGTCTGCTGGTCTATAGCCAATGCTGTCAGGGATCTGTCTACGGACTTATACAAACATCAGCAGCATGGACAATTCTTTACCACACCATTAACAATTATGTGTTTTCAACTGGCATCCAATTTCTGTGATTATATTTTTTGTTGCATATAGACTTCAAATGACCACAAACGGTATCCTTCTTATGTTTTGATCCAGTAGATACCTCTAATGCTGCCCCTGTTTTATAATTGAAACACCACAATATTGTTCAGATGATACATTTAAATGAAGAACCGTCTCATCCACTCAGGTTTTTGATTGGACAGCTACACTCTCCCATCCCCCTAAAATGACTATGGGCCAAAATGTGTAGAGGCTGGTAAGCAACTTGTGATACATTTAACAGAGGACAAAAAAACAAACGCAAATTATGAATCACATTCTTCAATGCAGTAAGTCAATTATTCCAGTCCGTCACTTCGTAACATTTTCCATGATAAAATTGATAGTGTGAAGATGCCGTCCATTCCTGATAGGGTTGTGAGGAGAGGGAATGAATGGTTGTATCTCATTTGGTATTTAATTCTCAGGTTCACACCCAAGCAGCCCCATTAAAGAAATTGATGGAAAGAACCCATGATGTTCTCTCCACTGTCCAAGGAAAACAGGTGGCCTGAACAAAAAGCCACAATCTCAGATTCTTAACATAGGTCCTATTAAAGGCCATTAACAAATAAAAGACAAAGGAAGCTCACACATCTGATAAGATTCCCTAATCTAACACAATAGACTGAATGCTGTGACGCACTAATATAATAGACAATTGTATTTGGTCAACAGGCCTGCCAGTAAGTGTTCCAAATAATGAAGTCCATCACACCGTCACACACTTCAGATCACGGGGCTCGTTTAGCTAAATTAACTGCAGTGTAAATTAGTTTATTGCAGAAGAAGAAGAATTTAATTGATCAATTCAAAGGGACTAAGCAAGGCTCAATGTAATTACCTCAAAGAAACAGATCCATACGCCCCACAGTTCCTGTTGGATTGACCGCTGCTTGAGGCCAGAGGGCTGTTCATTTCACAATGCTTCAATATGATTGTACATTATAGGAACTCTCTATCCCAGTAGCCAGTGGAAGACAGACACAGATTAGCACTATTTAGTGAGTAAAATGCAGTTGCACATTGTTTTACAATGAAGGTTGAGGAAACAGCTGACATGATATGTTACAGCAGTGGCAAACAAAACAAAAAATTGGGGGATGCATGCCAGCAAAGCCGCAACACAACATTAAAAAATACAATAATTGCACTATAACGGTGACAAACGGTGCCCACAAACTGTTAGGGCCTACATAAAGCTGTCCCCACAGCAGAGTCCCAACAGCAGTCCCGACACCTTACCACTACTTTACCTGTCTATCAGCGGAGCCCTCTCTGGCAACGAAATAGTTCATTCAGCCTCTTTTACTGCCTTTTAAATAAACATAGCTGATATGGCTGACTTGCTTAAACAAATGTGGTTTCTACTGACAATTGAGATGTACAAACTATAGCATAAGGGGACGACAAGCGGATAAGAGTAATTTAGATTAAGACATTAATAAGTGAGCTAGGACAGATGTAGTCAATATACCTATTTTTTCAGCACTTTTGTAATATACTGCAACAGAATTCAGAATGTGGGCCGCTCTTACAGTGTTCTCCCTGTACACCAAGTCAGAACTGTACAGTAGGATGAATAATGTGGGCATATAAGCAGACATTTAAAGCTCTTACAATATTCAATGATTACATTTCTCTAAAACAGGTTATAGGCTACATGTGCACCACCTAGTCAGAACTGTAGGCGAAATTAAGAGGGGAAAATATTAGCTTACTACACAACATACACTCAGTATTACTTTCTTAGCTACAGTATACTGTACATATCTCCCTGGAATATTACATCATTTATGCAGCAGCATACAAGACATAGACTCACCTTGTTGTGCTGTGCTCACTTGAACAGGAATGTAGCGCAGTGGTCCTTTGTGACCAAATTTTGTCATCAAAGTCTGGCATTCTCTGGATTTGTGGCGCTTTCAAGACAACTGGGAAATCTGGAGAAAACAAGGTCAAATCAGGATGACGTCAGTGGTCTTCAGGTCGTAGCTCAAGAAAGAGGCCCGAGTTCCCGACTTACAATTCTGAGTTGGATGACCGCTCAAAACTTTTTTTCCCAGTCGGAGCTAACTGGGATTTCCCAGTTCATCAGATATCCCAGTTCGAAGTTAACAGTTGTTTTGAACACAACAGAAATCATGCTGGATTGACAGCATGGTTGAATGTTTATCATTTTAAGCTTGTTTAAAGAGACCTCTAAACCCAGATGTCACTGAATAGCAGGCTGGTGATTGCTTTGCAATTTTTTATTTGCATTTTTTTATTGAGCCTTTATTTAATGCTTGCAGTTAGTCAATAATTCCTTCCAAACCACTCATTGTTGAATTTGTGATTTCCAACATGTGTAATGTTTATGTCCAATGGTCGATGAGCACCGGTACGTTTTACCTAAAATTGCTCTTCATTATATATCTTGATGTGACAAGGATTAAAAAGCATTTACCAGTAGATTGTCGACATAATTCGTGATGATGACTGCTAGCTTGCTAGCTAAGATTTTGAAATGATGATGTTGACATGTCCAATTAAATCTACTGTGGATTTAACGTGATTTTACATAATTTTATCTGTGGCCAATGAGCCTTCCTGGATGGGCACTTCTAATGTAACTCTATGGCAGACCCAAGGGCCTTGCATTTAGAGCTCTACCCTTAGATTTGGCGGTGACGTATTGTGTCCATGAGTGACAGAACACTAGGCCGACAACACAAGCCATATAAAGCCTGATCAGAACATCCCCTGCAGGTATTATGTTGATTTTTTTCTCCATAATATTATTCATGTGTTACCTTCAAACATCTTTGTGGATGAACATAAGATGTGTGTCGATGGGGGTGACATACCACGGTTGGCCCATCTAATCTCCCAATGAAAGACAGGTTCTCTCCATGTGTTTGTGGACATGGCCAAGACAAGTCCTTTCAAGAAGGTAGTGTGGAAAAAAAGATCTGAGGGCATATCCTTGTGAAAACCTTTGCACATGTAAATTGGCAGGTCAGCAGCGAGGCTGGAATAGATGTCTATTGAAGGCTAGGGAGAGACCATGAACCTCAGTGTCACTGCCAGTCCCACATGGCCGCCAGTGCAATATTCTAACTCTGTAGGAAATGAATTGTGGGTACAGAGGGTTCTTCTTACTGCACAAAACAACACGCAGTGTCAAGGAATAAGGGTTGCCCCTGGGCACTGGCTGAAGCCAAGTAAACACTGGGCATGGTTCTGGAAGGGAATATATTCTAACGTGTCTTTGAGGCCTCACCTAGGGTTCTTTGATTCCCATTCAAAAGGGAAAGAAAGACTTTTTGATAGTTCCAAAGTCGCAGGCGGAACGACAAGAATTAAAGCTGACAAGAAAAACATTAATTAAAATGAATGAAGCCCAAAGAAGCTTGGAGACCTCACAACCACATAGATGTAGGATCTTAACTTGATCACCCTGTAGCAGGAGAACTTTCCTACTATAAAGGATATTTAACATTTTTTGTGTATTTGAAGGTTAAAAAGGCTTCTGAAGTTTGTAAATTCCACTTCGAAATTTCAGACTTGACTTTCCCTTACAAAAAATGTATAAACACTTACAAAAATGTCCATTATTCATAATCCACTGGCTCAAATTAAGATCCTACAGCTGTTTTTTATTTTTATTTAACTAGACAAGTCAGTTAAGCACAAATTCTTATATTCAATGACAGCCTAGGAACAGTGGGTTAACTGCATGTTCAGGGGCAAAATGACAGTTTTTACCTTGTCAGCTCAGGGATTCAACCTTTCAGTCTTTCAGTTACTAGTCCAATGCTCTAACCACTAGGCTACCTGCCACCCTACATTAGGTATTGGTTATGAAATGGAGAAAAAAAGTTTTGTTGAAATATTTTGGAAACTTTTCAGACAACTAAAAGTTGAGGGAAAAGTATGTGTCCCAAATGCCATTACAAATATCTCCCAAACATAGTTTTGTTTTTTATAACATAATTATGCTAATTTGCACTAGAGTACAAGTCTCTCTGCAAAAGGACCTAACCAGCCGTTGTGCCTCCCAACTGTGCCTCCCATTTATCCAATGCTGTTAAACTTGGCTGGACAGCCCATTCTAAAAGCGGACTCTATCCTGTCCATGCTGTTGATAAGAGGATAACAGGGCTCGTTGAGGGTAAGACCAAAGTCCCCAGGTGGTCGAGTGGTCTGAGGGCCTCTGAAGATAACCTACTTTACACTAATCATCTAATGCACCACTATATATCACTACCATTATCTGTCATTAATGAAAAACAGGCTTCATAGCAAAAAAAACAGCATGTTGTCTAGCACCTGTTCGTTGTTAGAGTTGACAGCTTACATCTATTCAGGTCAGGGTGCTAGAGTAGTTAGACAGCAGTTCTGGCTGTTGTGACACAATATCAACAGATAATTCATTATATTTCATAAGGTAAATAATCAATGGTAGCTCTTACATCATCCTATTGACAATCATTAGTATGATTCATAATTGACTGATTCTCATCAAACTGGCATGGTTAGATGTTTATGTAACAGTTTAGCTTCCATCCCTCTCCTCGCCCCTACCTGGGTTCGAACCAGGGACCCCTCTGCACACATCAACAACAGCCACCCTCGAAGCATCATTACCCATCGCTCCACAAAAGCCATGGCCCTCGCAGAGCAAGGGGAACAACTACTTCAAGGTCTCAGAGCAAGTGACGCCACTGATTGAAACGCTATTAGTGCGCACCCCGCTAACTAGCCATTTCACATCGGTTACATTTAGAATTAAGTGCTTTGTCTCGTGTACTAGCTAGATCCTCATTATCACGTGGAACACATTGTTAGAGATAAGCCATCTGTATAAATTATGATACCTGACAAATGATCTGCATGCCACCAGTGGCATCATTTTTCTCACCAACACAACTTTGATGCCAGCGGGAGAAAGAACGTAAAGGTGCCACTTTATCACCTTTGACTCAAACTAGGGCTCACTCAATATGGTTCCCACCAAATCAAATGCATGCAAATCTAATGCAGCACGAATTGTATCAATTACGTATATTCTTTAATTGTCATTTTCTTACTAATATATAGTATCTTTATTACATTGGTATTACAAAGATGAGGTAATACAAATGTCAAGATCACTCTCTTAATATTTTTATGCAATAACATCAAATCTGTAGTAAGTTAAGATGATATGCAGTAAATCCACATCTACATAAATCTATGGAGAATCATATATGGTAGTCTGAGGCTTTTCAATATAATGAAATATGTATTATATTTCCTTTCTTATCAAGAGATGAACGCTCTAGTGAATTGTTATGAAGAAACAAATAATCCAAATAATCCAAATAATTCACCTCACACTTGAGCATTGAACTAGAATCTGAAAGGACTGCCCCATAAACTTTTGTCAACAATTGAGAATTATAACTATTAAAGTATATGTTGGCTCCTGTCTTGTACTGCATGGATTTAAAATAAAGAAAAGAGTAACAGTAACAGCATCACAAAATGAGAGAATTTCTCCATTACATTTTCACTTGGCCTCACCTGCAGATGCTGGTTGAAAAAACAACTCTCATCAGCAATGGAGAAACAACAACAAACAAGTCATGCCACACATCCGGCCCGTGGGGTGAGGGAGTGCAAATGAGCGGGTGAGATGTGAGCCTGTGCTTTGTGTCCTCACCTGTGTCACAAACAAGGCTTTGTCAAGATGTCAGCCAGCCTCTCTCTCTTTCTCTCTCTCTCTTTTAATCTGTATAGCTGAAGCATTACAAATTGTGCGATACAAGTGAAAGACAATTTCCAATAGAGTTCATATATGAAGCATTTACTGTGGATGCAGTCTCCACCGATGCGGGAACTCTCCACCGACGCGGGAACTCTCCACCGACGCGGGAACTCTCCACCGACGCGGGAACTCTCCACCGACGTGGGAACATTGCCTTTAAATTTTAGTTTGACTTTAGTGTTGAACTTCTGCGATATGGATTGAAAAGAGCCCTTAAAGACGCATTTAGAGTTACAGATCTTAAAACTAAACCCCAACAAATGAACTCGTAAACAATAAGTAAACCAGCAAAACAGAAAGAAACTGATAATCACCTAGAGACACTTCTCATTAAACTTGCTGTGAGGATTGTGTTTTTCTTTTCATTCTAGATTATTTGGGGCTTGTTGCAGGGGGGTGGTGATTCATGTTTTTGAGTCAGTGATGTTTAACAATAGCACTGTGCAACTAGCTAATCTGTTGTGTGTGTCTCTGGCAATAATCGCACGGATCCTGTGCGATAGATGCATGTGCACAGCTCTTTGCCAGTGTGCTCACTGGCAATACAACACCTATGAGGCTGTTCGCAAAACTAGTTTCCGTGGTTACCATCTGTCTCTGATGTAGCTGCCTATAATGCCATCTAACGGACATTACTTATATGTTAAAACTGATTTAAGAATAACTGTCCATATTTAGCTCTGACGAATGCACTGTCGTCACAACAACGGGCCTGCAATAGAGGGGAGGACGACTTGGTAGCCTTATTGGCGATGAAGGATATAGGATGCTGTTTACCATCCAAGTGAGATCAAATGGAGCTGACTCAGGTTTGCACCCTCTTTTTGGTGTGTTCTGCTCCAGTGAACAACACCCACCCAAGTGAGTGTGACTAGGCCTAACCCGGGACAATACTCTCTCACCAGGTCCATTTCCACCTCACTGCCTGAATGCTGCCACTTATGCACTTAACGCGAGTGCTCTCTCTCTCTCCATCTCTCTTCCTCCCCCCCTCTCTCTCTCTCTCTCTCCCTCCATCTCTCTCCCTCTCTCTCTCTTTCACTCACACTCTTCAACTTTCACTATCTCTATCTCTTCTCTCTGGCTTTTTCTTGTCAGATCTCTTCTCCCACCATCTATTGTGCTCCCTCTCTGCCTTCTCCTCTTTGTCTCTGTCCCTCCAACTCTCTGTCGATTTGTGTTCATAAATACTTAACTCCCTATTCATAATTTAGTCATCACAAGTAAAAAGTGGAGGAACTGTCTCTTGCTGCAGGCCAGCTTTTGTGGAGATTTGCGATGTCACATCCAACTAGATTTTAAAGACAATATGACAGAATTGAAATTGAAATTTCTTCTAACTTCCTGTTAAAATAAAAGATTACTGACTGCTTCAAGTCAAAGCATTGGGTGTCAAGAAAATAATGAAATATACACTGTAGACAATACAACATATTACGTTGACTGTAGTCACATGGTTAAAACAGCATGTGAAATAATCTTAACCCCCATGTAAGGATATGCTTAAGCATGCACACACACACACACACACACACACACACACACACACACACACACACACACACACACACACACACACACACACACACACACACACACACACACCACTCTGCACCTTCATCTGATTAAGCAATATCCATGGTCCCGGCTCAGGTCTCAAGTAAGGACCACAGAGGCAAAGTCATTGTTGTGTCTCCCCGTTAATGGCATTAATATTTGTGTGGGCCATAAATAACGTTTTAACAAATAGTCACATAAAAATAATGAATGAAAAGCGAACAGAAGTGGAACACAGAGATGCATGGTTACGCAGAGCAGGGACAAATTACCCAGGGGGTGGCGGAACAGTCATTACTCCGCGTGGCGAGCAGGGTCTGGCTAACACCTGTGATTCCTCCAAACAACTCACCCTAATTAGCCCACACACACCCTGGGGATCTTCTGCAGCACACTGCAGCGCACCAGGCCCAGACAGGGGGGTGACTCGAAGACCATACACTAAAGCATCAGAGATCCTGTGGACATTCAATGAGAATGAAACTTTCCAGATGTAGTTGATTTGAATTTTACTGTGGGAGTTGGAGGAAAGAGAAAGACAGGCAAAGTAGAGAGAGAGGGAAAGGGAGAGAGAGAGAGGCAGTGGGCAGTCATGATCTGGTTGACATCAGATGACACAGGAGAGGATGTGAGGTAGCTCCCCTCACTAGGCCCTCCATTTATAAGTTGGAGAATTTGGCATTTTTCACACACCTGAAACAACTTTTTAGAGCCATAATTATTATGCTAAATTCTATGTAAAAATGTAATTTTTTCTGCATATCTAAGCCTACCTCTTGAGCTGTCTGTATTTTCCTGACTGGTGGTTATTTTTGTAAAGACACTAAATATATTTATCTGCATCTCTGCTAAAATATGGGTAAAAGGTTGTGTTCTATTCAGTATGTTGCTTGCTTTTCTACCAGCCTTGTCAGCAAGCATGCCAGCTGAGATAATTAGACATGCTAGCTACTCTAACTTGATTGATAGCCTTGTAGTTGGTTATGAGGTTGGGAGATTGGGAACCTATCTGGGATAGCGTAAGACAACTTCATAAAATGTCCTGTTAAACTTTTTTTTTTAAAAGAGAACAAATCAAATCCAATGATGTCGAGCAAAGAGGCACTGAGTTTGAAGGTAGGCCTTGAAATACATCCACAGGTACACTTCCAATTGACTCAAATGATGTCAATTAGCCTATCAGAAGCTTCTAAAGCCATGACATCATTTTTGGGAATTTTCCAAGCTGTTTAAAGGCACAGTCAACTTAGTGTATGTAAACTTCTGAAAATCTGTCTATAAATAATGGTTGGAAAAATGACTTGTGTCATGCACAAAGTAGATGTCCTAACCGACTTGCCAAAACTATAGTTAACAAGAAATAACTAGAAATTAGTGGAGTGGTTGAAAAACGGGTTTTAATGACTCCAACCTAAGTGTACGTAAACTTCCGACTTCAATTGTATATTGTGAAGCACAGAAATAATTATCTGTTCAGTAGAATAGGGAACTGTGAATCACAATTTGTGATAGCTCTGTGCGATTAATTTCTTTCTCTTATACGTTTAACTTGACTGAATCCAACCCAGTTCTATAAGAGGATTCTCTTCCTTTTCCTCCTCCATCCCAGTGTTGATCACAAGTCCAGAGCCAATAGAAGACAGGAAAAGGTCAATGTGATTGGGTTACCAAGCACCAGAGCATTGATCCAACAGGTTCCCCAGGGGGTAAAGGACTGATGGAGAGAGAACTGAAGGAGATGGAGATCACAAAGTGAGCCTGAGCCCAATGAACTCTGGTAAGTCACTACAAGCATCTTGCCAAATAGCAAAGCAACAGTGGAACAAAGACAAGCACTTTATCTCTGAGAGAATGGAAACGTGATGTGTAGCGTGAAAATGTATTTTTATCCGATAACAAAAGTTTAGTGTACAGCTCCAGTATATTACATTGAAAGAGGAAAATGTATGGCAATATAGTGACAATGTGTCTTAGTGTTAACCTTACCTAGTTTATCAACTTCAATAGAACATGAAACATGAGTTGATCTGATACAGGATCTGATATTTGCATCATATGGCATTGTTCCTATTTTTATGAAACACTATGTTACAATATCATTATTATCAGATGCTGAGACATTTCAGTGCTCCCACAAGACAGAAGGTTAGACAGTGGAAAAAGTTCAGAACATATATATTTTCCCCAAGTAGACATTTCCTCAATAGCAAAACTTCTTGAAGCAAACAAAATAATAGCGTATATTGGCCACTTTAAAGTAAAATGTTTTTATTTTTTGTTAGTCATTAATTTGCATACATTATTGATTAAGGCACTCGGCCTTCAAAATAGAACTCTCAAAGACATAATTTATCACTCACTGTCACTTCCTTACAAATGGACTTGATTGCAGTTTCCATACATTGTGAGGGATATAGCAACATATCATCATTTCTGTGACAGTAAATTAGATATGTTGTGTTTGAGGGCATATCACAATAACTATTATTTTAAAAGTATAGAAAGCTTGGTTTATGTTGAATAGTACAACAAAGTGTTTGATTAGCATAACCATTGCAGAGCTTTGATGACTGTTACATTAATCTTCTTGTCTATCTCACAATTTTTTCACCCTACTGCTCTCTCTCTCTCTCTCTCTCTCACACACACACACACACACACACACACACACACACACACACACTTAGACAATAACAGCTAGGCACACAGATACATTCATGTTGACAGACCTTCCTCTGCCAGGAAACTTCTATCTCTGTGTGTTCTCTCGTTCTGTCTGTGTGTGTGAGTGTATTGTCTCTTTGTGTGTTCTCTCTCTGTGTGTGAGTGTATTGTCTCTGTGTGTGTAAGTGTATTATCTCTGAGTGTGTGAGTGTATTCTGTGTTTGGGTGTGTTCTCTGTGTGTGTGTTCTCTCTCTGTCTGTGTGTATGTTGTCACTAAGTGTGTGAGAGAGAAAGAGAGAGAGAGAGAGAGAGAGAGAGAGAGAGAGAGAGAGAGAGAGAGAGAGAGAGAGAGAGAGAGAGAGAGAGAATCCCCTCACATGCTGACTCCAAAGACAAGCATGGATCTTATTACTCTATGCCTTGGGACCACACAGACACACACACACACACACACACACACACACACACACACACACACACACACACACACACACACACACACACACACACACACTGTAATGCACACTGTGGGTATGTGCTCTCTCTCTACCTCTGAACTTGGTGGTCAAACATATCTGTATAATATAGATGTTTTCATTTAATCACGTGGAAATTCCTTTCAGTGAAATCATGATGTGATAAAGACCTGACCAATGTACTTTTTCTAATGTCATATTAGAGACTGAATTACATTTCTACATGTGACTCTTTACTTAAACCTTGCAAGGTGGGTGGTTTGAGGCGGGAAATAAAAATATGCTTTAAGAAAATATACAAGGTGTAAGAGCAAGAGAAGGAGTGTTGATGCAGAATGTAAGAGACAAAAAGGGGAAACTGTGGTTTCGTGGGGCCCCCTTGCTTAAGAAAGCTACAACGTAGTGGAATTCACGCTAAATATGATATACAGAATGCAGACACCAACAGAAAACAAACCCTGTGTTTTTATACGGTACTGTAAAAAACATTTCCCTATTTTAGGCTCTCTTCTGTTATTTTCCTTGATATTATGATCATCTCCTCCCTCTACTCTAGTTTATTCATGCTTCCCCCTTTTATATCCAAACTTTCATATATAATCATCCTCTCCTCTCCTCTCCTCTCCTCTCCTCTCCTCTCCTCTCCTCTCCTCTCCTCTCCTCTCCTCTCCTCTCCTCTCCTCTCCTCCCGGGTTGGTCCGGCACGGCAGTGTTCGCTGAGACAGATCTGAGGCTCCTCTGGTGGTGACAGAAGTAGGCTACGCACGCCGGCGCCGACCCAATCAGGGCCGATCTGCATAGTAATGTGTGGCAGGGGCGGGATAATGAAGTTCCCAGCTTGCCGGCTGGAAGGGTATCCTCCGGTGTGCTGTGTGATTTATCTCCTCTGTCAAGAGCCAGGACAGCCAGGACTTGTCCTTCCCCATAGTCCCCGGGAACAGGAGCCAACACACTCCAGATAAGAGAAGGATAGAAGGCCCGGATAGGGCTGGACGCAAAACCTGAAGTGGCCTGCTGTACCTTCTTAGCTTCAAGTGAATAGATGGACAAAATATATATTCTGTATTTACATTCTGAGTGGTATTGTGCTGTGTGATTAAACTCATTTGGTGTTTTCTCAAGGACATCTAAGAACTGATATAAGCTATTTTCGCCTTATAGTACTGACAACCCTCATACTATAGTTCAGGGAACTATGTAAAACACAATAGGATGGGGGACCACTTTCCGTGGTTTACTTGTGCAACAGAGTACGCTAACAATTTGATAAACATACCGTTCTTGTTCCTAAGAGCAGGATACAGCAGACAAGACAGTACAGTCTGATGCTGTATATACGTTGGTGGAAATCCCAGGATGCTTGTTAAGATAAGGTTACTACTTCACAGGTCTCTGAACAGCTAAAAATGTCACAGCAATAAGACAAACTGAGACAATGTGTCCTTTACATGTTGTTGATGTGTCTGTCAATCCAGGATACAGTAGATTGGTTATGCAAACATGTAGTTCACTCGCCTTTGGCGTTGAATTTGTATTTGGGATTGATATATCTCATTTATCATGTTTGTGTATACACTGAGTTACACCCCCCCCCCCCCCCCCCCCCCCCCTTTTGCCCTCAGAACAGCCTCAATGTGTCGGGGCATGGACTACACAAGGTGTCGAAAGTGTTCCACAGGGATGCTGGCCAATATTGACACCAATGCTTCCCACAGTTGTGTCAAGTTGGCTGGATGTCCCTTGGGTACTGGACCATTCTTGATAAACATGGGAAACTGTTGGGTGTGAAAAACCCAGCTGCGTTGCAATTCTTGACACAAACCAGTGCCCCTGGCACCTACTACCAAACCCCAATCAAAGGCACTTAAATGTTTTAGCTTGCCCATTCACCCTCTGGATGGCACACATACACAATCCATGCCTCAATTGTCTCAAGGCTCATGAATCCTTCTTAACCGGTCTCCTCCCTTCATCTACACTGATTGAAGTGGATTTGACAGGTGACATCAATAAGGGATCATAGCTTCACCTGAACACCTGGATTCACCTGGTCACCTGGATTCACCTGGTCACCTGAATGTCGAGTTCATAATGTTTTGTACACTCAGTGTATGTCAATTTGTGTGTAGGTGTATTGCTTGCAAATAATTCAAATTTATTATGGGTATGAATGTCTACGTTCCTGTGTGTATGAATCTTTGTGTGCAAGTCATTGTGTGTATGACTGTTGTGTGTATAACTGTTTGTGTGTATAACTGTTTGTGACTGTCTTTGTGCCAGTGGCAGTCGGTAATGTTTAGGAGGAGGGAGGAGATTTTTTTTTATGAGTGTAACAGTTGTTAAAGTACTATGTGAATTTCACCAGGTTCATATATTAATATGTTGTGTTGATTTGTTATGCATGCCTGCATCCTGGGAGAAGGGGAGTGTGTACTTACGTCCCTGCGTGCTCGTGCTCAAATCATTTTGATGCACTGAGAGAGGTAGGCACGCTTTTTCTGTCTTCAGAAAAGTTTGATTCTTTTAAGTACAAAGTCATTCACACAGTGTTTTGTTCATGAATAATGATGTATATTTAGAGGTTACTCATAAGTGGATGGTATTGTTAAGATGCACTTGTAATTGTACTTTTTAGGATGATATCAACATTCTGAATTCAACATGTGGTTAATAGCTAGCTAAGGTATTAGCAGGCTATTGTATGTGTGAACGATGGCTAGCTCCTCGAATGATCCCAGTCCCTCCTATTGTGCATCTGTTGTAGAAAGAGGCGACGATTCTCAGAACATATGTGCTCTACAAATGTTTTATTTCCTTTTGGATGCAGGTATGTGGTTTTATCTATGTAAAATATGTTATGTATAATAAGGAGAGAGTGTATTAATTTTTGTATTTGAAAATAATTTTGATGCACTGAGAGAGAAAGAGGCGACGATTCTCAGAACATATGTGCTCTACAAATGTTTTATTTCCTTTTGAATGCAGATGCAGGATGCAGAGAGTGAGTTCTGCTTGATTAAAACTACCTGATCTCCAAAGTCCACGTTTATAGTCTCAGTCAACCACACACAACGCAGAGTTACAGCGGTGCAGTATAGCACCGGCTACATGAGCATGGCCTTATTTCTATTACAGCATATTGGATGACTGTCATTCATATTCCATTCACCCAGTTCAGTGTAACATCGATAGGTTTAAGCTACTACATGATTCTCAAATGTTCCTGTACCCATCATGCTACAGCCTAGCCTATGAATCATCGTTTACAATGTTAGGATCACACAGGTCGAGATACAGTTCTTAGGCAAAAGACAGTAACACATTTAATACTGCCTTGCACACTCTTGCCTGCATCTAGCTGATCTAGGGTGTTATCATTAGTCTAATAGTTGCAGACAAAAGTTTCTGTTGGACAAATTCAGGTATGTTTAAACCTGGTTTCGTTCCAATTAAGAAATGTTAAAACCTTTCCAAGCCGAACCTTCATATCATAACTGCTAACCGCATCACACAGCCCACATTGTTATCACAATATTAGCTAACATCATAGCTAGTCAACATAGCTACTAGAACTAACACGTTAGTAAACCCGCTATAATCACACAGTACAGTGTACAGTCAGCAAGCAGTTTAGCATCTACACCGGCAACCTTGACTTGGAACAGTTCCAGTGTTGGATAGCCATAGAAATCTAGCTGAAATAACATCACTCTCTATTTGAGCCAGGTGTTTGAGTAGGCTAAACTACCTAGCTGCATTCACTAGCTAAGTGAATGTGAAAATAATACACCTAAATCTCTCTCTCTCTCTTTCTCTTTCTTCATTTATAAAGAGATTAATTTGTTCAAAACTGTTCAACTATTGTCTTTCTCTCTCTTTGAGTCAACTACTCACCACATTGTATGCATTGCAGTGCTAGCTTGCTTTCAGTACAATATTGTCAATATTATAACATGTCAGTTCATGCTGCAACAGTTCTGATAGGTTGGAAGACGTCCTCCGGAAGTTGTCATAATTTCTGTGCAAGTCTATGGAAAGGGGGTGTGAACCATAAGCCTCCTAGGTTTTGTATTGAAGTCAATGTAGTCAGAGTGGGAAGGAAACTAGCTGTCCTCCGGCTACATCTTGGTGCTACCCTACAGAGTGCTGTTGAGGCAACAGTAGACCTTCATTGTAAAACAGTGTGTTTTAATCAATTATTTGGTGACGTTAATATATTTAGTGTAGTTTTATCTAAAAATTATTACTTTTTTAATGTTTCACTATTTAAAATGAAATTCACTGGGGAGGATTGTCCTCCCCTTCTTCCTCTTAGGAGCCTCCACTGCTTTGTGCGCATGAGTCTCTTTGTGCATATGCGTCTTTTTGTGAATGTCAGTTTTTGTGTGTGAGTCTATTTGTGCATATGAGTCTTTTTTGTGAGTGTGAGGCTTTGTGTATATGAGGCTTTGTGTATATGAGTCTTTTTCTGCATATGACTCTTTTTGTGAGTGTGAGTCTTTGTGTGTATGAGTCTATTTGTGCATATGAGTCTTTTTGTGAGTGTGAGGCTTTGTGCGTATGAGTCTTTTTGTAAGAGGGAGTATTTGTTTGTATGAGTCTTTGTATGTGAGTATGTATCTATTTGAGTCTTTGTGTATACTGTATAAGTGTTCCTCCTCATCCTCTTCTCTCTACGTCAGGTCTGTCTGCCTGCGTCTGGTGTCCAAACCGTGCTCCATACGGCCCTCTTAATCCAAGGCCTGGCCCAGTCACTTTACATCTTTGTCAGGCTTGACCTTGGACAAAAGAGCTAAATTAGTCAAATGAAGCACAAAATGAGTTCATTTAGGTAATTAAGCATTCAGGTGGAATGACAAAACACACAGTGAATATGCCCGCGGTCTGTTCCACGTCGGCCAGACTAAATGACGAAGATGCTAAATAAAACTAATTTGCTTTTTCCTAGCCTCACTTCTAATAAGGAGTTACTTGAGATCTAAGTTAAACAGACTTTTTGGAAATCTTTTTGGACTCATGTTATCTAATTAACCGGAAATTTTACCGCTGCTCTATTTCACTATCTATGTCTATTCACATGTTATAGACATATCATATCTGTCATAAACATTTTCAATTTCCTCACCACATTCAAATATGAGCGTTTATGCATCTCACCAGTAGAAACAGGCCAGCTACATTTCCTGGTTGTAAGCAAACCACAATATCCATAATTGATATCGATTTCAGGACTGCCTCGTGGAGTTGTGTCCAATAAACTGATGTGAGAAAATGTTTGTATTATTTGTATTTATTTGTATTGCTTTTAATATTTTTAATGAATTTATCTTATTAACACTTTGTTCTGGCTAGCTATTTGTGTAGGTAGCTATCAAGTAAACCCAATGATGCGTGTCGCTTGAGAGAAGGAAGATCCTTAATACTACTCCTCAGTCAGTGTGGAGTCTGGCAGCAGTCAGTCTGTCAGTCTGTTGCAGAGCATACCAAGAATTCAATCCTTTTTGTTTCAATATGAACCCTTTTCTTTTACAGGTTAATATGTTGTTTCGGCCTGTCAGACAGACGATTTTGAAATGCAACTGAAATCTCAACTGATGGGGTTGCCATGTCTTCGAATGTAAAATGTGATGCTATTCTAATGATTTTCCCTTTCATTTCAAAGAGGAAGGCATCCGATCAGCAAACATCAGCAAAGCAGAAAAGAGGACAAGCTGAAGTAAGGTAGCTAACGTTACCTAGCTAACTACTGTAGCTAGATAGCGAACTACATTTGTTGATCTAAAACAACATCTAGCTAGCTTTCATAATACGCTGTCTAAACATTTCAAATCATATCAATGTATGTAGCCAGCTGCTATCTGGTGATGTGATTTGTAACTTTGCAAGCTAACATTAGCTTCATTATGTTACGTTAGCTAACCATTAGCTATCAAGCTAACTGACTACAGCAGAGGCTAACCTGACTATGAGTCAGATCCCATCAACATCTCCAGAGGCATCAACATCAAGCTCAGCACCAGGAACAAGTGTAATGCACTTTCTAAAATCATACTAAAATCTACAAAATCTTTCCATGACTCCATGATGAGCAAATACATATACTGGGGCTAGGCATAGACATGGTCCTTGTCTTATTGTCATATTTGGTGTGTTTACAAGTAGGCTACAAATTCTACTGTAGTTCTTTCTGTATTATGGAGGCTTAGTTGATTGTTCATGCAAGGCTTGAAGTCTAAATTGGAGTAAAATAGGTGTTAGTAAGGAGGGGATGGTGTGGGTGACTGGCTGGTGTCTGTTGGGGGTGGATGTTGTGTGTGAAGGCTAGTATGCATGATCTACTGACATGAAAAAGGAATACAAATCCCCAATACACTAAAGTGTCTATAAGACAAGTGCTCCACAAACCTTTCACACACTTGCAGTCAGGTCTTTGGCATGGGGTAGTTAGCAGTGTTTTTCTTCTCAACAGCACAGGTGTAGGTGGTTGTCCATAACAATACACGACTAGACAGTCCACAAGTCAAGCCCCCCTTCAAACTTTTCACATCTCAATGCCCCATTCTTGTAACAACATATACCAGTCTACTGTACCCTTTTGTTTACAGATGAGCATGATTTATTGTATGGTTACACATCCTCATGATCAGTCTCAATGTACACTGCTCAAAAAAATAAAGGGAACACTTAAACAACACAATGTAACTCCAAGTCAATCACACTTCTGTGAAATCAAACTGTCCACTTAGGAAGCAACACTGATTGACAATAAATTTCACATGCTGCAAATGGAATAGACAACAGGTGGAAATTATAGGCAATTAGCAAGACACCCCCAATAAAGGAGTGGTTCTGCAGGTGGTGACCACAGACCACTTCTCAGTTCCTATGCTTCCTTGCTGATGTTTTGGTCACTTTTGAATGCTGGCGGTGCTTTCACTCTAGTGGTAGCATGAGACGGAGTCTACAACCCACACAAGTGGCTCAGGTAGTGCAGCTCATCCAGGATGGCACATCAATGCGAGCTGTGGCAAGAAGGTTTACTGTGTCTGTCAGCGTAGTGTCCAGAGCATGGAGGCGCTACCAGGAGACAGGCCAGTACATCAGGAGACGTGGAGGAGGCCGTAGGAGGGAAACAACCCAGCAGCAGGACCGCTACCTCCACCTTTGTGCAAGGAGGAGCAGGAGGAGCACTGCCAGAGCCCTGCAAAATGACCTCCAGCAGTCCACAAATGTGCTCAAACGGTCAGAAACAGACTCCATGAGGGTGGCCCAACGTACACAGGTGGGGGTTGTGCTTACAGCCCAACACCGTGCAGGACGTTTGGCATTTGCCAGAGAACACCAAGAATGGCAAATTCGCC
The DNA here is from genome assembly GCF_057628025.1 of Oncorhynchus mykiss. NCBI lineage: Eukaryota > Metazoa > Chordata > Actinopteri > Salmoniformes > Salmonidae > Oncorhynchus > Oncorhynchus mykiss. The sequence continues at coordinate 16,271,300 of NC_143027.1, read as the reverse complement.
ACTGTCACCCTGTGTTCTTCACAGATGAAAGCAGGTTCACACTGAGCACATGTGACAGACGTGACAGAGTCTGGAGACGCCGTGGAGAACATTCTGCTGCCTGCAACATCCGGTTTGGCGGTGGGTCAGTCATGGGTGGCATTTCTTTGGGGGGCCGCACAGCCCTCCATGTGCTCGCCAGAGGTAGCCTGACTGCCATTGGGTACCGAGATGAGATCCTCAGACCGCACCAGACCATATGCTGGTGCGGTTGGCCCTGGGTTCCTCCTAATGCAAGACAATGCTAGACACTCATGTGGCTGGAGTGTGTCAGCATAGCATTGATGCTATGGACTGGCCCGCCCGTTCCCCAGACCTGAATCCAATTGAGCACATCTGGGACATCATGTCTCGCTCCATCCACCAATGCCACGTTGCACCACAGACTGTCCAGGAGTTGGCGGAAGCTTTAGTCCAGGTCTGGGAGGAGATCCTTCAGGAGACCATCCACCACCTCATCAGGAGCATGCCCAGGCGTTGTAGGGAGGTCATACAGGCACGTGGAGAGCCTCATTTTGACTTGTGTTTTATTTTTTTATTTTTTTGAATTTTACCCCTTTTCTCCCCAATTTCGTAGTATCCAATTGTTGTAGTAGCTACTATCTTGTCTCATCGCTACAACTCCCGTACGGGCTCGGGAGAGACGAAGGTTGAAAGTCATGCGTCCTCCGATACACAACCAACCAAGCCGCTGCTTCTTTAACACAGCGCACATCCAACCTGGAAGCCAGCCGCACCAATGCGCCGGAGGAAACACCGTGCACCTGGCCACCTTGGCTAGCGTACACTGCGCCCAGCCCGCCACAGGAGTCGCTGGTGCGCGATGAGACAAGGACACCCCTACCGACCAAGCCCTCCCTAACCCGGGCGACGCTAGGCCAATTGTGCGTCGCCCCACGGACCTCCCGGTCGCGGCCGGTTACGACAGAGCCTGGGCGCGAACCCAGGACTCTGATGGCACAGCTGGCGCTGCAGTACAGCGCCCTTAACCACTGCACCACCCGGGAGGCCCTGACTTGTTTTAAGGACATTACATCAAAGTTGGATCAGCCTGTAGTGTGGTTTTCCACTTTAATTTTGAGTGTGACTCCAAATCCAGACCTCCATGGGTTGATACATTTGATTTCCATTGATAATGTGTGATTTTGTCATCAGTACATTCAACTATGTAAATAAAAAAGTATTGAATAAGAATATTTCATTCATTCAGATCTAGGATGTGTTATTTTAGTGTTCCCTTTATTTTTTTTGAGCAGTGTGTTTTTCAGGAGACTTGCAGTACAAACAAATCTTCTGCAAGAGGTCGAAGCAGTGAGTGGTGAAAAAATTGAAGAGGCTCGTTCTTTCTGCACTCCACAGCGAGGTGGACCAGACTGTTGTCTACAATGAGCCTAGAGTCACAGCACCCCAAATCCAAAATCCCTGCCAACATCACCACAGCGCCAAAGCCTGATAAACCAGCTGCCCTTACCCAACACAAGAGCTTCACCAGCTGAAGAACCTTCCGGAACCTGCCTAGAACATTCAACCAACACAATATACATATTCAGTTAGACTGATGTTGTAGTATAATATAGAATGTCTAGTACACTCACAACTGCCAATTGGTATAGATATTGCTAGCTGTTTTACGGTTGAGCTAACGTAGGCTAATGCAATTAGCATGAGGTTGTAAGTAACAAGAACATTTTTCATTCAGGACATATGTAACGGTTTTCTTCCGCTGAAGGAGAGGACCAAAATGCAGTGTGGTTAGTGTTCATCATCTTTAATATAGACGATAAACGAGAGCACTACAAAATACAAAACAACATATGTTAAAACCGAAACAGTCCTATCTGGTGCAATGACAGAAGACAACCACCCACAAAGTACCCACAGAATACGGCTGCCTAATATGGTTTCCAATCCCACATCAGAGACAACGATAGACAGCTGCCTCTAATTGAGAACCAATCTAGGCAACCATAGACATACAAACTACCTAGAAAGGGAACAGCCCCATAGACATACAAAAACCCCTAGACCAGACAAAAACATACATCCCCCATGTCACACCCTGACCTAACCAAAATAATAAAGAAAACAAAGATAACTAAGGCCAGGGTGTGACAATATAGACATATCTGATATTGGCAAAAAGCTTAAATTATTGTTAACCTCTGAAGGATAAGCCCATTTTTTTCAATTTTCGCCTAAAATTACATACCCAAATCTAACTGACTGTAACTCAGGCCCTGAAGCAAGGATATGCTTTTTTGTACAATTTGAAAGGAAACACTTTGAAGTTTGGGGAAACGTGAAAGGAATGTAGCAACCACTCCACAAATTTCTTGTTAACAAACTATAGTTTTGGCAGGTCGGTGGGGACATCTACTTTGTGCATGACACAAGTAATTCTTCCAACAATTGTATACAGACAGATTATTTCAATTATTATTCACTGTTCCAATTATTATTCACAATTCCAGTGGGTCAGAAGTTTACATGCACTAAGTTGACTGTGCCTTTAAACAACTTGGAAAATTCCAGAAAATTATGTCAGGGCTTTTGAAGCTTCTGATTGGCTAATTTACATAATTTGAGTCAATTGGCAGTGTACCTGTGGATGTATTTCAAGGCCTACCAACTCAGTGCCTCTTTGCTTGACATCATGGGAAAATCAAAAGAACTCAGCCAAGGAGGTCTACAAAAATCGTAGACCTCCACAAGTCTGGTTCATCCTTTGGAGCAATATCCAAATGCCTGAAGGTACCACGTTCATCTGTACAAAAAAATAGTATGCAAGTATAAACACCATGGGACCATGCAGCCGTCATACCGCTCAGGAAGGAGACACGTTCTGTCTCCAAGAGATTAACGTACTTTGGTGCGAAAAGTGCAAATCAATCCCAGAACAGCAAAGGACCTTGTGAAGATGCTCGAGAAAACCGGTACAAAATTATCTATATCCACAGTAAAACGAGTTCTATCTCGACATGGTCACAGATGGGTCTTCCAAATGGACAATGACCCCAAGCATACTTCCAAAGTTGTGGCAAAATGGCTTAAGGACAACAAAGTCAAGGTATTGGAGTGGCCATCACAAAGCCCTGACCTCAATCCTATAGAACATTTGTGGGCAGAACTGAAAAAGTGTGTGCAAGCAAGAAGGCCCACAAACCTGACTCAGTTACACCAGCTCTGTCAGGAGGAATGGGCCAAAATTCACCCAACTTATTATGGGAAGCTTGTGGAAGGCTACCCAAAATGTTTGACCCAAGTTAAACAATTTAAAGGTAATACTACCAAATTCTAATTGAGTGTATGTAAACTTCTGACCCACTGGGAATGTGATGAAAGAAATAAAAGCTGAAATAAATCATTATCTCTACTATTATTCAGACATTTCACATTCTTAAAATGAAGTGGTGATCCTAATTGACGAGATATACTAGCATTAGGATGTCAGGAATTGTGAAAAACTGAATTTAAATGTATTGGCTATGGTGTATGTAAACTTCTGACTTCAACTGTTTATATATATATATATATATACATTTAAACTCAGTTTTTCACTATTCCTAACCTTTAATCCTACAAAAAGTTCCCTGTACGTTCATCTCTAGGAGACAGATCGCGTCTCCTTCCTGAGCGGTATGACGGCCGCGTGGTCCCATGGTGTTTGTACTTGCGTACAATTGTTTGTACAGATGAACGTGGTACCTTCAGGTGTTTGGAAATTGCTCCCAAGGATGAACCAGACTTGTGGAGGTCTACAATTTTTTTCTGAGGACTTGACTGTTTTCTTTTGATTTTCCCATGATGTCAAGCAAAGAGGCACTGAGTTTGAAGGTAGGCCTTGAAATACATCCACAGGTACACCTCCAGTTGACTCAAATGATGTCAATTAGCCTATCAGAAGCTTCTAAAGCCATGACACAGTCAAATTAGTGTATGTAAACATCTGACTCACTGGAATTGTGATACAGTGAATTATAAGTGAAATAATATGTATGAAAACAATTGTTGGAAAAATTACTTGTGTAATGCACAAAGTAGATGCCCTAACCGACTTGCCAAAACTACAGTTTATTAACAAGAAATGTGTGGAGTGGTTGAAAAACAAGTTTTAATGACTCCAACCTAAGTGTATGTAAATTTCCGACTTCAACTGTATATACAGTGTACGACACAACAGGTCTGAATGTATGTGTCATGACAGTGTCATGATCATATTATAACTGGTTATGTCAGCTGTAATGACATATAACATTGTTATGACTGTGTCATAACATGATATGACCCTGGGTGTTAAGTAAAGTGTTACAGGAAAGTATTGGTTACAGCACGGTCTGTTCACAGTCAGACTTACTGTATTTTGATGAGAACAACAAGCCACTTGTATCTCTCTCAACCCGCTCACTCCTCTCAGCTAATTAATACAATGAACAAAGCCAGTGGGTCTCATAACCTCAATTGAGAAGGGAGAATCAACCTCATTTCAAGGGAATAGGAGTTTATGGTCCATGAATGTATTATTGTTCCTGTAGTTGAACATTTAATAATTCAAGGACTCTGTACTTTAAGTGTCAGCATTTTGTCACTCTAAAGAGACAATGGCCAATGAAGTGAATTTACTATTAGGGTAAATATTTATAATGTACATCACAACTTCATTGAGTCGGTGTCATATGGAAATGTGTTCTTTGCGAGTGGAGCGTATTCTGCACACGCTCTTCTCTGCTGCTTTTTATTAGGAAGTGTTAACAAGTGGCCGTGCGGGCAGGCGGAGGATAAGTACACACTAATTGACTCCTGCCCTCTCTTATTGTGTTCTGCTTTCACAGGCGTGCAGACTCACAAAGACAACGGGCTTGCCTCATTTGTCACCAGTGCTGCTAGGAACAAGCAAACGCCCCAGCAGCTGAAGCTGTGCTTTATGCTGGAACAAGCAAACACCCCGGCAGCTGAAGCTGTGCTTTATGCTAGGATCAAGCAAATGCCCCGGCAGCTGAAGCTGTGTTTTGCATCCCTTACTAGTTTGCATCCCTGTAAAATACATCACGTTCTTTTGACGTCATTTCCGGTCACAACTTGGAGACTTGTTTACGTGCTGCTGTGCGTTTTGTTGCCAACCTATTTTGCTACCTGACAACTTTACGGTTTTTACTTTTTAATTACCGTTTATATTTTTGTTTTTTCCCTCAACTTTTTCACTCCGGACGCTTTATCTGGACACGGTTCGTCAGGACCTCCAACAGCCGAAGCAAAGTAGTAACATTAACATGATGCCTTCTAATTGCAGTCGCTGTACTCATAATATACAGGAGAACGATCGCCTTACGGCGAGGATAGCTGTGCTACAAGCCCAGCTTCAGACGCAATCGTTAGGCAAGGGAAATTTCAGTGTAGGAAAGGATGAAACAGCGTCTGTGCCACCAGTAAGTACAGATAATAGTATAAATCCCCTGGCACAGTCCCCGCAGCCGGACAACTTTCTCACGGTTTCTGGAAGGAAATGCTGTAGGAATGCTCACAGCCGACAGAAACTTTCAACCGTTTCTCCCCATTAAGCAGCGAGTCGGAGTCAGAGGCCGAGTCTTCTCTGGTCTCTACTCCTCCCGTTACGAGGTCTGAGACGCCGAAGCTTCCCACCATTAGCTCTGACAAATTGAAAACTCTAGTCATTGGCGACTCCATTACCCGCAGTATTAGACTTAAAACTAATCATCCAGCGATACTACACTGTTTACCAGGGGGCAGGGCTACCGACGTTAAGGCTAATCTGAAGATGGTGCTGGCTAAAGCTAAAACTGGCGAGTGTAGAGAGTATAGAGATATTGTTATCCACGTCGGCACCAACGATGTTAGGATGAAACAGTCAGAGATCACCAAGCGCAACATAGCTTCTGCGTGTAAATCAGCTAGAAAGATGTGTCGGCATTGAGTAATTGTCTCTGGCCCCCTTCCAGTTAGGGGGAGTGATGAGCTCTACAGCAGAGTCTCACAACTCAATCGCTGGTTGAAAACTGTTTTCTGCCCCTCCCAAAAGATAGAATTTGTAGATAATTGGCCCTCTTTCTGGGACTCACCCACAAACAGGACCAAGCCTGACCTGCTGAGGAGTGACGGACTCCATCCTAGCTGGAGGGGTGCTCTCATCTTATCTACCAACATAGACAGGGCTCTAACTCCTCTAGCTCCACAATGAAATAGGGTGCAGGCCAGGCAGCAGGCTGTTAGCCAGCCTGCCAGCATAGTGGAATCTGCCACTAGCACAGTCAGTGTAGTCAGCTCAGCTATCACCATTGAGACCGTGTCTGTGCCTCGACCTAGGTTGGGCAAAACTAAACATGGCGGTGTTCGCCTTAGCAATCTCACTAGGATAAAGACCTCCTCCAGTCCTGTCATTATTGAAAGAGATCATGAATCCTCACATCTCAAAATAGGGCTACTTAATGTTAGATCCCTTACTTCAAAGGCAATTATAGTCAATGAACTAATCACTGATCATAATCTTGATGTGATTGGCCTGACTGAAACATGGCTTAAGCCTGATGAATTTACTGTGTTAAATGAGGCCTCACCTCCTGGCTACACTAGTGACCATATCCCCCGTGCATCCTGCAAAGGCGGAGGTGTTGCTAACATTTACGACAGATTCACTGATGTGGTCATCCTGTCTGGGAGACGCTCCCCCCTTGGGTTGTGCCGTGGCGGAGATCATTGTGGGCTATACTCAGCCTTGTCTCAGGATGGTAAGTTGGTGGTTGAAGATATCCCTCTAGTGGTGTGGGGGCTGTGCTTTGGCAAAGTGAGTGGGGTTATATCCTTCCTGTTTGGCCCTGTCCGGGGCTGTCCTCAGATGGGGCCACAGTGTCTCCTGACCCCTCCTGTCTCAGCCTCCAGTATTTATGCTGCAGTAGTTTATGTGTCAGTTTGTTATATCTGGAGTACTTCTCCTGTCCTATTCGGTGTCCTGTGTGAATTTAAGTGTGCTCTCTCTAATTCTCTCTTTCTCTCTCTCTCTCGGAGGACCTGGGCCCTTGGACCATGCCTCAGGACTACCTGACATGATGACTCCTTGCTGTCCCCAGTCCACCTGGCCGTGCTGCTGCTCCAGGTTCAACTGCTCTGCCTTATTATTATTCGACCATGCTGGTCATTTATGAACATTTGAACATCTTGGCCATGTTCTGTTATAATCTCCACCCGGCACAGCCAGAAGAGGACTGGCCACCCCACATAGCCTGGTTCCTCTCTAGGTTTCTTCCTAGGTTTTGGCCTTTCTAGGGAGTTTTTCCTAGCCACCGTGCTTCTACACCTGCATTGCTTGCTGTTTGGGGTTTTAGGCTGGGTTTCTGTACAGCACTTTGAGATATCAGCTGATGTACGAAGGTCTATATAAATACATTTGATTTGATTTGATTTGTTTTATGCTAGGAACAAGCACACACCCCGGCAGCTGAAGCTGTGCTTTATGCTGGAACAAGCAAACACCCCGGCAGCTGAAGCTGTGTTTTATGATACTGTACATCTCATCTGTGCTCTGGTAAAGTGTGTGTTTGTGTCACACACCTCGCTCTGTCTCCCATCTTTCCCTCCTACTTGCGTCTGAGATGGTAGCGGTAGTGTGTCGTGGCAGAGGGTTGCTGAAGCTGGAGTGTGTCTTGGCAGGCTCCTTGGAAGCAGGCGAGGGCGAGGGTGACAGTGTCAGCTTGGCTCTCCTAATGAATGTCTCATTTCCCCCGGCAGTCTTCTATTGCAGCGCTGAAGGCGGGCCCGATATCTCACCGGTCGACAGCTAGTGCCATCATCGGCGTGACCTCACGGCCTCCAAACGTAGCCTGCAGACCCAGTGTCACTTTGGCTTTGGCAGGGGCTTGGGGTTTGGGGGTAATGTCACTGTGCTGCGAAGGATAAACAGATTAATAGAAGCTAATGAGAGTGAATGGAGCAGCATGGTCGATACTGACTACATGCTTGGGAGATGTAATGCTGCTGTTAGCAAGATTACTCTCACTTGTACACTCAGGGAATTGTCGTGGAATTTACTGTTTACAGTGCAATGGGTATAATCAAATGAAGTGGATGTATCAGTTTTTTAAATCTATTTTCTGGTATTTCCCTGAGGAAATATGTTAGGGTTGAATTCATAAGAAATCACGTAGTCACAGAGCTACAAGAGGACTATATTTTATACCATTCTGTACTGTTCTATTCTGTTCTATATGGTACTATACCATACTATATTGTACCATACTGTTCTATACTTTATACTGTTCTTTACTGTACTGTACTGTTCTATACTGTACAATAATATACTGTACTATACTGTACTATACTGTACACTACTTTATACTGTACTATACTGTTCTATACTGTACAATAATATACTGTACTATACTGTACACTACTTTATACTGTTCTTTACTGTACTGTACTGTTCTATACTGTACAATAATATACTGTACTATACTGTACACTACTTTATACTGTACTATACTGTTCTATACTGTACTGTACTATACTTTATACTTTTCAATACGTTTCTATACTTTATATGTTATCTACTGTACTATACTGTTCTATATAGTACTATACTGTTATATACAGTACTATACTGTACACTACTTTATACAGTTCTTTTTTTCCCCTCATCAATCTACACACAATACCCCATAACCCCATAACATAGAAATTAACAACTGAAATATCACATTTACATAAGCATTCAGACCCTTAAAGAAAGTACTTTGTTGAAGCACTTTTGGCAGCGATTACAGCCTCGAGTCTTCTTGGGTATGACGCTACAAGCTTGGCAAACCTGTGTTTTGGTAGTTTCTCCCATTCTTCTCTCCAGATCCTCGCAGGCTGGATGGGGAGCGTTGCTGCACAGCTATTTTTTAGGTCTCTCTAGAGATGTTCGATTGTGTTCAAGTCCGGGCTCTGGCTGGGCCACTCAAGTACATTCAGAGACTTGTCCAGAAGCCATTCCTGCGTTGTCTTGGCTGTTTGCTTAGGGTCATTGTCCAGTTGGAAGATGAACCTTCGCCCCAGTCTGAAGCAGGTTTTCATCAAGGATCGCTCTGTACTCATCTTTTCTTCGATCCTGACTCGTCTTCCAGTCCCTGCAGCTGAAAAACTTCCCCAGAGCAGGATGCTGCAACACCATGCTTCACCATAGGGATGGTGACAGGTTTCCTCCAGTCGTGATGCTTGGCAATCAAGCTAAATAGTTCAATCTTGATTTCATCAGACCAGATAATTTAGTTTCTCATGGTCTGAGAGTCATTAGGTGCCTTTTGGCAAACTCCAAGCGGGCTGTCATGTGCTTTTTACTGAGGAGTGGCTTCCATCTGGCCACTCTACCATAAAGGGCTGATTGGTGGAGTGCTGCAGAGATGGTTGTCCTTCTGGAAGGTTCTCCCATCTCCACAGAGGAACTCTAGAGCTCTGTCAGAGTGACCATTGGGTTCTGGGTCACCTCCCTGACCAAGGCCTATCCCCCCCGATTGCTAAGTTTGGCCGGGCGGCAAGCTCTAGGAAGAGTCTTGGTGGTTCCAAACGTATTCCATTTAGGAACGATTGCAGGTGTGTGCCTTGTCCAATTAATTGAATTTACCACAGGTGGTCTCCAATCAATTTGTAGAAACATCTCAAGGATGATAAATAGAAACAGGATGCACCTGAGCTCAATTTTGGGTCTAATAGCAAAGGGTCTGAATACTTATTTAAATATGGTATTTCTATAAACCTGTTTCCGCTTTGTCATTATAGGTTATTGTGTGTAGATTGCTGAGGAGAATGTTTTATTTAATACATTTTAGAATAAGGCTGTAACATAACAAAATGTGGGAAAAGCCAAGGGGTCTGAATACTTTCCGAAGGCACTGTATATCCTCTTTCATGGAGATAGACAGTGTATAAAATAGTGACACACATTTAGGACATACCAAATAGGATATAAGTCATGGCCTAATGAAGCAAAAAAAGAGAGAAGAGCTTAGGCATAGCCACATTATCAGCCTTGTGTCTCTGATGCAGTGTGACAAAAGGGCTATATCAATGTCCACTGCTGACTCAGGGGGTCAGTCAGTCAATGGCTCAGACATTGACTCACTGCTGGCACTAGAATGAACTGAGTGTACTCACTGGCCAAGCAACCAGGGTCAGTGTCTGTCAATACACTGCATTTCCTCATATCGTACTTTAGGAACAAGTTATGCATCCATGATCCCTCCAACTGGACACAATGCTCTTCATTATTTTGTTTCCTCTTCAAAGTAAATGTTGAAGTATTTTAGACTGCAATGATGGAATCACATTTCATAATGCTGTATTCTGACCTGACTGGCTAAGCAGCTATCTATGTGGTTTAGGTCCACTCTTGTTCCCAGCATGCTGTATCCTTCATGGCCAGAGACCTGAGCTGCAGTAGCAGCAGCTGTTCCAATGGGTCAGTGAGGGCTAGTCACTCCTGGGACAACAGAACCTAGCTATGGGCCAGAAATGGGTGAGGGCCTTTTCCTCCCATCTCATCCTCTCTTTTAGTCCCTTTGTCTGTTGGGTCCTTTTCTCTCTCCATCCCTTTTTCGACATGTCTTTCTCTTCTTTCTCCCCCAGTCTTTCAGGGTGACAGGTTAAAGGGTGAATCTATACGCTGACTGAAGACTCTCATCAAGTCACTTATAATCAGTTGGGACCACTGTTACACACACACCTCCAACACCCAGCACACTGTCTCCACCCCCATCCACCCCCTTCTGTTCACCAGAGAGTGAACACATATCAATGACATACATTCATCATAATGTGAGTCTGTCCACTAGCATCAGGATGGGGTGTCTGTCTGAGGAGACTGGACTGAGGACCCTTCTCTGGTCCCAAACAGGAAGGGTGTGACGGTGAGGTGGCGAACCAGGGTCGTGACCTCACGTCCCCCCCGTCATTAGAGAGTAGAGCTGGGCAGGGACTTCCTGTTGATGTGGTGGCCAGGGAGGGGAGAGGGAGGGGAGGAACCTGCCTTTAATTGTACCCTGGTTCACTGTGAAAGGAATGCCTGAGGTCTGAGTCTCGTTCTACCGCACCAGTCAGGCCCCGTCCCTCTCCGCCCCCTGTACACACACCCCTGCGGAGACGGCCACTAATTGGCACGTTCGCTGCCAGCTTGGGTGTGGAGGGAATGTCAGAACGCTGCGCCGGAGCAGGAAAGCCACAGAACTCTGTGTGCAGCGGAACCCTGATGAAAAGAGCCTAGACTCCAGTTGTCGTTGACCCATTGGCCGCCATTGGTCTGCAGGTTTGGAATGAGTCTGCTCTTCTTAATTGATACATTAAAGACGGCTAGAGAATCCCCTCACCTGGTCACTCAGGTCTACAGATTATTAAATTCCAAAGTAATGACAGAAACCAGTCAAAACGGAATGCAAGGAAAATAGGATGTTCCATATTTGTTTTGGCCTGTCCCTTTTCCATGCTACCTTTTCAATCCTCCTTCCTAATATACAATGTGCAGACAAACTGTGAGGCTATGTGTATGTGTAGTAGTGATGTAGTTATGCAAAGAAGCATTTCAAGGCCAACACAGCGTCTCCGTCCTCCAAAGACATTATATAGAGGAAGACTGCAATTAATCCTGGCAATTTAAAAGAGACCCTTTGCATTCGTTGCCATGCAGATAAATAAGGGGCCTGTTAAAGTGAGGCTTTTTTACGGTGGTGAGTGAGTTTTATGTTTGAAGTGTTTTTATAGGCCCTTGTCCAGTCTTTTATGGACTACTCATGCCCTCTGGAACCGCCCAACTGTGAAGTGTTTTGTCTGTTTGGATCCTTTTGTCAGTGTGTCCCTCACTACGGTTCAGACACACACATAATATACAGTACAGACTCAAAATATACAGTACAGACACATCATATACAGTACAGACAGATCATATACAGTGCAGACACATCCTATACAGACAAGAAAGATAATATACAGCACAGACAGAAAATATAGAGTAAAGACACCAAATATAGAGTACAGACACATAATATACAGTACAGACACATAATATACAGTACAGACAGATCATATACAGTACAGACACATCCTATACAGTACAGGAATATAATATGCAGTACATATACATAATACACAGTACAGACAAAATGTACAGTGCAGACACATAATATACTGTGAAGACACATAATATACAGTACAGCTATGCAATAAACAGTACATACACATACTGTACAGTAAAGACATGTAATAAACAGTACAGACACATAATAAAGAGTAAAGAGACAAAATATACAGTAAAGTAATGTAATAAACAGTACAGACATCATATACAGTAAAGACAGACAATATACAGTACAGACACATAATATACAGTACAGACATATAATACACAGTACAAATACACAGTATACTGTATAGACACATAATATACAGTACAGACACATAATATACAGTAAAGACACATAATATGCAGTATAGGCACATAATATACAGTACAGCCACATAATATACAGTACATATACAAAATATACAGTAAATACACATAATATAAAGCAAAGACACATAATATACAGTAAAGATATGTAGTGTACAGTACAGCCACATACTATACAGTATAGACACATAATATTCAGCACATACACATAATCTACAGTACAGACAAATAATATACTTTAAAGACATGTAATTTACAGTACAGATGCATAATATACAGTACAGATAAATAATGTGTAGTACAGACACATAATACACAGTACAGACACATAATATACATTAAAGACATGTAATTTACAGTACAGATGCATAATATACAGTACAGATACATCATGTGCAGTACAGACACATCATATACAGTACAGACACATACTATGCAGTAAAGACACAACATATACAGTACAGACACATAATATACGGTACATATACATAATATACAGTAAAGAGACATACAATACAGCATAGACACATAATATACAGTACAGCCACATAATATACAGTACAGACAGATAATACAGTAAAGACATGTAATATACAGTACAGCCACATAATATACAGTACAGACACATAATATACAGTACAGACACATAATATACAGTACAGACACATAATATACAGTTCAGACACAAACTATACAGTACAAACATGTAATATACAGTACAGACACATAATATACAGTAAAGATACAAAATATACAGTATCGACACAAAATATACAGTACAGACACATGGTATACAGTACAGACACACACTATACAGTACATATACATGTACATAATATACAGCACAGAAACATAATATACAGTACAGACACACTCTCACACACTGAAGTCATATCTGCCTCTTTTTCATATTCACATGCTCCAAAGGATTAGAATCCTTCACTAGATGTCTTATCCTTGATGAAGAAAATACCTCAAAAAGGTGAGTCCTTGAAATACAGTATAGGTTTTTTTATTTCCCAGAGGGCAGAGTGATACTGATGTCTTCATTAAAACCTACGAGATTCATACGTAGCTCTGCCATAAAGGACCAGGAATTAATCAGTCAACTCTCAGCATATGGAGACTCCTTTCCCTCATTCTCATAGCATCCCTGAAGTCCACTCCACCTGCTGCTCTCTCTCTCTCTCTCTCTCTCTCTCTCTCTCTCTCTCTCTCTCTCTCTCTCTCTCTCTCTCTCTCTCTCTCTCTCTCTCTCTCTTTCTCTCTCTCACACACGTGCGTGTGACAGTCTGGCATGTATGCATGCACAAACACACACTCACACACTCACACTCACACATGGACACACACACAAGCACACACAAACACATACAGTACACACACACATTGCCTGAGCATACATTCCTCTGTGCACACACTGACTCGATCACATGAGGATCAACAAAAACAACTAGGTATAAAGTGACTTTAAAATGACTGAAGGTACAGCAATGGTCATTAAAAAAAACAGTATATGTCTGTATCAGTCTGAGAGCTGGTGGTACAGTATATGTCTGTATCAGTCTGAGAGCTGGTGGTACAGTATATGTCTGTATCAGTCTGAGAGCTGGTGGCACAGTATATGTCTGTATCAGTCTGAGAGCTGGTGGTACAGTGTATGTCTATATCAGTCTGAGAGCTGGTGGTACAGTATATGTCTGTATCAGTCTGAGAGCTGGTGGTACAGTATATGTCTGTATCAGTCTGAGAGCTGGTGGTACAGTATATGTCTGTATCAGTCTGAGAGCTGGTGTAACAGAATATGTCTGTATCAGTTTGAGAGCTGGTGGCACAGTATATGTCTGTATCAGTCTGAGAGCTGGTGGTACAGTATATGTCTGTATCAGTCTGAGAGCTGGTGGTACAGTATATGTCTGTATCAGTCTGAGAGCTGGTGGCACAGTATATGTTGATATGAAAGCAAAAATAGGTTGATGATTAGGGGTGTTTGGATGGTTGGAGGAGCAGCAGGGGTCTTTAGCGGAGGGGGGCAGGTCATGGACTGATATGCCACGGGGCCGGCAGACTGGGAGCTTCTGGAGCACGGGGCCAAGTTTCCAGTCAACACATGAGTCACCCAGCAGAGATGCACCCAAAATAAATGGCTTCCCTGTTCCAGCCGGAACCACACCCTCATGTGGTTTCTTGGAGGGGCAGCGTGGGTAGGGAGGGGCGACCGCCCCACTGGGGTTTTTGGGGCCAGGGTTGAGGGGGTTGGGGAGGAGAGGGTGGTGATGGGGGCGTGTGGAGAGCATGGGGGCGTGTTTGAGATCCCAAAACGGCAACGTTTGGGGCAAGCAGCTGGCTCCCCCTCAGTCTTTTCATTGTTTATTGTTTGCCCGCAGCGGGGATTGTAAACAATGGCACGCCCTCTCTCTGGGCATGTTGTGGCCAGGCTGAGGCTTGGGGGTGGCTTTAACCCCTGAGGCCAGGCTAGGCTGCATCTCCACCCCCCAACGCACCATTCTATAGGCCCCTGTAGAAAGTCTTACAGACTCGCCCTTCTGTCTGTCTGTCTCTCGCTCTCTCTCTCTCTCTCTCTCTCTCTCTCTCTCTCTCTCGCCGCCCTCATCCCTTCACCATGGCATAAACAAGATGTGTGTAACAGCAGTCTGTTGAAGCTTTTTCAAGAAAGTGAGTGTAAAAACAGGCCTCTGTATGGTCTCTGAGAGAACTCCAAGTGGTTTGGCTTGTCAAAGGTCAGTAACCCAGACTGAACCGGCCTTCATTTTCAATCCCTCTCTCTTTTTATCTGTAGGAGGAGCTCGGTTGGTCTAGCCATCCATTTTTTTGTGTCTGTCTGTCTGTCTGTCTGTCTGTCTGTCTGTCTGTCTGCCTGCCTGTCGCTCTCTGTCTTTCATTTTATCTGTCTGTCTCTTTGTCATCCTTTTAGACAGAAAGAGTGCAGCCAAGCAGACAGACAGATGTTGATTATTGTGCATCCAGTCAGTCTAGGAATCCACAGAGACAGGGTGTTCTTTCTCTCTCTCTCTCTCTCTCTCTCTCTCCTGCAGTCTTGTTAGCTGTGTAATCTTTATTAGTTAGCTCAGTGAGTCAGAGGAGTGACATGAGAGCTGGGAGTCGGTTGTTAATCACCCCTGGTGACGAAGGCGTCATCCTGTCCATCTACTCTGTTTCATTTAACCAGGTAGCGTAGTGGCCTCCACTCACCATGCTAATACACACACTGAGCCTTTATTAAAGAAATCCTTAGAGAAGCGAGAGGGGTGATCTGATCCCAACTCATGTACTTGATATAAAGAGAAGTGTAGTGGACTGATTCTATATAAAAATGTAAATGAACTTGTTAACCCAACTACTGTTCATCATTGTCAAATATGTAAAGACATCTGGAACATTTTAGTCACGTTCTAAAATCGGTTTTGAAATCCAAGTTGTTCACTGCTTGTGCGTTCTTTCAACTCTTTTCTAACATTTTGATTGTAATGTAATTATTGAACATCCCAGAGACTGGGAGAGGGTGCGGTTACCCACAGTGCCTCATGCGCAACAGAAGGAAATGCTAATCAATGTACAGTACAATTCATAACATGAGTATGAGGATGTTGTTAATTCCTTTTTGTTATTATCAGTTTTTTTAGATTTCTTAAATCTATCTGGAGAAAACAGTCTCTTTGGGGAGTACCACCTTGCCTGGGTAAGAGAGAACCAAACATAAAACTCAAAGCATACACCCTTTAATCCACACACACACACACACACACACACACACACACACACACACACACACACACACACACACACACACACACACACACACACACACACACACACACACACACACACACACACACACACACACACACACACACACACACACACACACACACACACACACACACACACACACACACACACACACACACACAAGCTTCTAGGAGCTCCAACTTTGAGAAGTTGGAATGAGAACAAGAACAAGGAGAGCAGGAGAGAGAGAAACTGTGGAAAGAATGAAAAAACAGCATTACATCTGCTAGCCCAGAATTAGAGCGTGAATGTATTGTCACTCGACTGAGTGTTGCACTTGCAAACTCCAGGTTCGCTAACAAACAGGAACGACTCCCTGTCTTTTCCCCTGAGGACATGATGCGTTTGGGGAGATAATTGACGAGTCCCTTGGCATGTAACAGGGGAGGGAGCGCTATACACAGCTACACACAGCTACACACAGCCAACCACACAAAGCTCATCTCAAAGAATGTGTATCTGTGTGTATATATATGGCACAACCAGAGTGTGTATGTGTGTGTCCGTGTGTGTGTGCGTGTGTGTGTGTGTGTGTGTGTGTGTGTGTGTGTGTGTGTGTGTGTGTGTGTGTGTGTGTGTGTGTGTGTGTGTCTGTGTGTGTGTGTGTGTGTGTGTGTGTGCGTGTGCGTGCGTGTGTGCGTGTGTGTGTGTGTGTACGTGTGTGTGTGTGTGTGCGTGCTTGCGTGCGTGTGTGTGTGTGTGAGGAGAAAGGGGTGATTATTCCCGTCTTTGTGTAGCATAATCCATTTTCGCTAGGCTCGACAAGAGAGAGAAGCCTTGAGTAATGAGAGACTATAACCTGAAAAAGCTTCAGACTCTAAGCATGGAGCACTGAAATAGGTCTGCTACTCTCTCCCATCGCTCCCATCTCCAAGCCTGTAGAATACTTCACTCTTTACCACTGTTATATAAGAACCATATTGTCTATATCTCAGCTTCAACTTTTGTCCTTCCGTCACAATTGCTGAGCTACATTTCAGTTCTATGGAATGTAGTGTCCTATATAGCACCACCTACTTAGATCTGTATGACATATCAGTACAAAGTCAGGAATGCATTGTTTGTAACAGTTGACATTTTGACAGTTATGTAGAATAATTTGAAGAGACAATTTCTGTGAAAATGTGCTTCAAAATTCTAATCTGTGCATACTTACTAATCTAAACTGTGTACATTCATTGTGTTCTCTTGATGACTATAAATTAAAATAGTGGGTAGAATATATAATCTAAGCATGTTATCAAACAAGCTAGGGTTGAGGACACGGTCTTTGATGTCCATAATTTCTTACCATTTACTAAAAGGGGATTTTTTATTTGACTTTGATGATTCCACTCATCCTTCATGCTATCAATGCGTTCTATTTTTGTCCGTGTAAAACTTGTCACACATTCAAAATAATTATACGCAAATGAAGGCAGCTGCTGATCTGATTTGATTACATTTCTAACATGCTTCCAAATGATTGCGTGGCATAAAGCCACCCTTTATACTGTTGTCGTATTAAAAAGGCGAAAATGTCTGCATTCGAAGAGGGGCGCATCAGAAAGGGCTGAAATGTGTATCTGGGAGCAATGACTGGTGCTCCTACAATAGCAACATTCAATTAGGAACTCTGAGCTGCCTTTAAGTGCTGCCAAACTGAGTTATAAATACCCACAACGGCCTGATCCAGTTGTCTACTGGGTTTATTTGGTCAACAGTTCTGCATGATGCTATTTTTAAAAAAAAATCTAAACTGTCAGCTCTTGTGTTGCTCGGGGATCTCTCCTCAGACACAAATGACTTCTTAAACTGTGTTACTCAACCAATATAACTAGCAAACATATTGTATTGGTGGGCATGCTGCAAGCCTCTCAGCCTAGCTACACAGGGGTTGAATCGTAGGGAGATTTTGTTGAGACTAGGCCATCTAGTTCCTTTACATTCTGACTGGGAGAGATAACACTTCCTCAATCACCACATTGAGGAAGATAGAATATCCACATTCCCCCCGTTATGACAAATTCATTCATAGGAAAAAAATATATATCTGCCTACTGTGAGCCATTTACAACAGATTACACGCGCCGCTGACTGAGTTTTCCACACTGTATGGTAAATGACTCAATGATTGTCATCAAATAGTGAACAGATCATTATGGATTTAGAATGAGTGACATTGTGAGAAAGCAGCAATGTGTGTATGTGTGTGTGTGAGCATGCTTGTGTGTATATCTGTGTGAGTGTGTGTTTTATGGGTGATACTGTATAAGTCCTGTAGCTTGTTTGTAAAGAATGCAGCGTTTAGTGTGTGCGTGCATTCGTGTGTGTTCTTGGTGCTATGAGCTGTATGTGCGGTGGAGAAGGCTGTAGTGTTGAGTGGTGTATTCTCTGTCAGTCTGTCCCTGCTGTGGCAACAGCTCCTACTGAACGCCTCCATACTCCTACCCCCTGCAGAGGGCTTTGATTGCCGTGGAAACAGCACTTAAAGAGAAAATTAGGATTGCCTCCTCTCATTTAAAAGGTGCTGTTTAATTGGTTCCATTTAATAGAGAGAAAAAAGCTAGATAAATATTGTGCTACTGCTAGTCAGTGTGTGTTGTTGAGAAAGATGAATGGAACCATGAATAAAAGCTCATAAGCAAGAACAAAATATCATTATTGACATTGTCAGGATATGACATTGACACATCCATTCATGTATAAACTGATAAACACACAGAAACCCTCTTACAAACATATACACCCATACAGTACACACCAGTGGAGGCTGCTGAGGGAGGACGGCTCATTATAATGACTGGAACGGAGTGAATGGAATGGCATCAAACAAGTGGAAACCATGTTAACATCCCATCATTCTTAGGGTATAAAAATGCTGGGCAGGCCATAATTTTGGCTACCATGGCTATGCCCCATAGGATGATAATGCCTACATCCTCAGGACACAAGTGATCACCGAATGGTTTGATGAGCATGAAAATGATGTAAACCATATGCCATGGCCGTCTCAGTCACAAGATCTCAACCCAATTGAACACTTATGGGAGATTCTGGAAGCGGCGCCTGAGACAGCATTTTCCACCAGCATCAACAAAACACAAAATGGTAGAATTTCTCATGGAAGAATGGTGTCGCATCCCTCGAATAGAGTTCCAAACACTTGTAGAATCTATGCCAGAATCTATTGAAGCTGTTCTGGTTCGTGGTGGCCCAACGCCCTATTAAGACATTTTATGTTGGTGTTTCCTTTATTTTGACAGTTACCTGTATATACACATACAATATATAGATATATACACATTACTACACTAATATAGTATACTGGAAGAAGCTAGATGGAAAATTACTGTTGTGATCGCACCACATCTTGCACAATCAGGACACTCATCTCTGGATGTTAAAGCAGGTATATTTATAACTTCTGGCAATCAACCTCACATACACAGGCAAACAGATACTTACACAGTAAGATGCAAACACAGACATAGACAAAAACACATGCATACACACGTACTACATACACACACACACACCTTCCCTCCACACACAAACACAAGCGCACACTCATCATTACTAGTATTTGTCATCCATCCCTCTGACTTTCTCCAGATAGAAGTATTCACTGTATCCATGGTCACCTCAGTGGGTCACAGCGGTCAGTAGTCATCTCTCTCGCTCTGACTGGGCTTGTGTTGAACCATGACCACATCATGACCACACGCCGTGCCCCACGTTCAGGTGAGTGCCCGGCGGTTGGGAGGAGCACAAACCTGGTGCAGTCAGGTCCAGTATATGGGCAGCAGGGTGTAAGCGGTTAAAGTGTATTTTAGTATGTATTCATTACGCTGTGAAAGGGTTGCAGTTGGGGCTAGGCGATTGTGGCGAGACAGGCTGACCGCTCCAATATGGCTGAGCTAACTGGGACAGGAGGCAGAGCGGCGCGACAGAGCAGCAGGCCGAGTTTTCTCTCGCCATCTGCACTAACACACCTTATAATGCTACTGTAGATCATTGCACAACAAACAACCACACACTGCAAATGTTTGTCAGAGAGAGAGAGAGAGAGAGAGAGAGAGAAAGAGAGAGCGAGGGCGGGGGGGGGGGGGGGGGGACAGGCATAAAGACAGTGTCTGGGTGCCAAAGGAGTAGGCTGGTTGTGCTTCGCTGAAACACAACTTCAGAAGAGACAGCCACCCGCCATCCTCAGAACAAAACTCCTACACAGACAAACAATGATACATAAGGAGAGCGTGGCAAGCGAAAGACAGAAATATATATATATATATATATATATATATATATATATATATATATATATATATATATTTAAAGAAAGAGAAAAATAAAGAAATAAGAAAATATCAAAGAAATAAATTAATAAAAAATAGAGAAAATAAGTAAAAAGGAAAGAAAGATAAATAATGACAATAATAAGAAAGAAAGAAAGAAAGAGGGAGAAAGAGAGAGAGAGAGAGAGAGAGGGAGATAAAGAGAGGGAGACAGAGAAAAACAGAAAGAGAGAGATGAATAAGAATACAAATCGGGGAATATTTCTTTACCATCCACACTCAAGCTCTGAACATGCGAGAAAACAGTTCATTTGATGGCTTGGGATGTTTGAAATCGTGAAAACGTGCTCCTGTCACCTTTGCCATGCTATGGCCCGTGTTGCTCAGGTTGTGTTTCTCTAAGAGTTGTTGTTCATCTGCTCACCCCCGCCTGTTGTGTGATAAAGATGCCCTGAGGGAGAAACAGTGGGACACAGGGTGTTAGGGTTCAACTGTGTTTGGTTGCTTACAACCCGAGGAGAGAAACAGAGACATAAAATCAATGATGAGACGGTTAGTGGAGGTTTAAAAGGAACGTTTACAGAGGATCCCTGGGTGGGAGGTGATGTAGTTTGAGCTTCTGAAGGCATGTGATCTAACTCTAGCCTGGAATGGAGCAAGGTGCAAATGAACGTCTGTATGAAGCTGCTTGTCTCTGAGTGCACATAGCAATGTTTGTGTGTGTTTGTCTGTTTATGTTTTGTGGCATACATGAGAGATGGTAAATGTGTGTGTGTTAGTGTGAGTGTGTGGGGGGTGGAGGGGGGTAGGTTGAAGGGGGGTAGGATTGTGGGTGAAGGGAGTCAGTGCTGCCTAGGGTGGGGCCACTATAGGAGGAAGAATTGTAGAAACAGGAAGCAAGAGAGGGTTGCGGATTTTACTGAAGCTCCTCTGTAGGGGCAGTCTGCCCTGGAATCAGTTGGAGCCAACTCTCCTGTAATTCTACACACTGTAGGAAGAAGGAGATCAGTCTGGCATCCAACTTCATGTTCCAGTATATCTGCATAGGCTCTGTTAAACAATCCATTTGGTTGATGATCACATGGTTGAGATCACATGGGTTTGCTCTTGAACAGTATGTTTCCTGAAGAGATCACTGAATGATCCCTTTAATATGAAAGCAGATTGATACCATCCCACACAGGCACAAAGACAGCATGCACATTCAGTCGACGATCCAGACAGATTGGCCGGTGTTAAAGCCAGCATCCTGGATCTGATCCGATTGCACGACAAGCCAAACAGCGGGAATGATTGACACCGATTTAGCGTGAGAAGCTAAGCAGGTGTCATTCGCTGAAACATATTTCCTGTTTCTCACTGTGTGGGAGGGAGGAGGGTGGAGCAGCATCTGTCCGTCAATGTAGATTTATTCATTAGCCATTCACTATCATGGGTAGACCATACTTCAGGTTAACGTTTGTTAGGTACAAAAGAATGCTTGTACAATTTTATATATACAGATGCAACCAAGGTGTAGTAGCTCCAAATCATTTCCCGGACATGTATCAGCCAAGATATAAGGCTGCATAGTCTACACAGCATAGAAAGTTTAAATATATATATATATATATATTACCCTGTCGTCAGAAAATGCTCAGTATCATGTCCCTCCCCTGGAAGTCACAACATAGAATCTGTTGTCGGGTCTCTGCCAAGTTGTGGGAAAATAGCACTTGGTGACAAGTTGCTTGAAATGCAATCAACGCACCTGCCATATTGAGAACCTGAAAGAAGCAACATTTGGTGGGCCAAAAGGTTAGATGTTCTGTGTGCTGAGGACAGAAATACGTGCCAATTCCTCCTTTCAATCAAAAAGTACATCAAACACTTTCTCAACCAACTTTAAGCCATGACATTTGAAATTTGTATAAATGCTATAAACATTTCCGTTTGGTAAAATTTTGGAGGGATTTTTTTTTTAAGCAACATGCATATTTTTTTTAAAAATTAAATCAAATCTAACACAATTTAACTGGACACTTTCCATGGCAAAATGAAATTTGCTGTAGTTGTTAGCTTAACGGCATCCTTTCTATCCAAGCGTATTCTCTGCATTGTGACACACGGCGTGCCCTTTTCATTAGGATAATTGCTTTGAATTCTGAGCTTTGTGTCGTTAGAACCTGCCCTGCGTTACCTACTTACAAAGCATTAGCAACCCGCTGAGTTCAGAGTGGATGAAGAGTGCTTCCTAATTGGAACTGCACAGCACAATGAAAGACTAAATTGCAATGGTTAACGCTATTTCAAGTTCATCATAACATTGTTTTTTTTAACAGGAGGTGAAGCTGAAATGAGTCAATTATACTTGTGTAAATATCATTGTTCAGTCATCTTTAATCATCAGCAAATTAGTCATTAGAACAAGAAATTAAGCATTATAGAACTGCAGCATTATAGAACTACATCAAAACAACGTTTTCACAAAAGTGTTTTATATGACGTCGAATCCTTGATAAGACCTACTTTGTAGGCAGCAGCTGTAAGGTCATCCTAATGCTATGTATTGTTTATGTAAGTATTAATACCACAGGAGGTTGGTGGCACCTTAATTGGGGAGGGCGGGCTCGTGGTAATGGCTGGAGTGGAATAGGGGAATGGTATCAATGGTATTCAAATAGCTCCGTTCCGGCCATTATAATGAGCCGTCCTCCCCTCAGCAGCCTCCTGTGATTGATACCATTGTTTTAAAGAACTATTGTCTCATTTGTAAATATTGTAAATAATGTATAAAACATGTTGTACTGTGAATTCCGTTGTAGTTGATAATGTGTCAATGAATTAGAGAAAAGAGGAGGGAATAAGAGTGAAATCTGCAATTCCTCAAAATGCGATTTCTGAAAAACGTGGGATTTTTAATGGATTTTTGCAACCCTTTGGGAGGAATATAATACTAATGAAATACCAATATTTTTTTATTTAGAGTATGCTCATATAATTGTCCTAATAATGTCAATGTCAATAATGTCAATGTCAATAATGTCAATGTCAATAATGTAAATGTCAATAATGTCAATGTCAATAATGTCAACCATCAAGGAGTGATGTTGGTAAAACTTTTTTAGAACCTGAAACTTGTGTGGCAGATTGACATTTACACAGGGGAAATGTTTTGAAGAATAAACTTCACGGCTATTCCATATAGTACAGGATTTGGGGAAAGATTATTAAGTGTTATTCCAGTAGAATTTCTGCATAACAAAGTCCTGTGTATCTGGGATATTTGATTAGGAGCTGAAGCAGAGACACAATCTAACGGTGAGAGCGAGGGAGGAAAGAGGGAACGGGAGAAAGATGGGGGGGTAACATCAATTCGAGACAGCTCTCTTTTTTCCGGCAGGAGCTTTCTTTCAGGTACATGCAGCAAACTGCCGCGCGTCTTCCTTTGTCTGACCTATTTAGGTAATTGCACTCTTCATTAAAAAACTCTGCCAGTAAGAGAAATTACACTTCCCCATCAGTATCTAGGTAACATAATCTCCCTCCGGCGGCCTAATTGCATGCCATGATAACCTCATAGGCCGGGCCTCTTTCATTTTTCATCTCTTTTCAAATAATTATGGATCAGTGGAGAGAGGTATTGATTTGATTCATTAACTTCCCACTCGGTGCCAAGGTTACTGATTACATGGATCCCAATTATACGCTAAAGATCCACCGGCCTATTTGCTTTGATTGGCTTCCACTTCATTATTGGCAAAGGTTGTGTTGAAACAATGCCCAGATTAGGGGAATGAAAAATCGAATAGGATGTGGTAAGTGCTTTATTTCGCTAGCCCCTTTACCTACTTGACAACTACAATGAACAGGTATGGCTGAATAAGCATGTTAGGTACAGTGAAAATAGATTCAGGGGGGATACTGGCTGCAGGGGTGATATGTTTGAAAGTAGAGTGTTTCCTTTGAATGTTACCAAATTGGGTAAGGGAGCTATGTTTTATAAACATCATGTTGACTTGACAGTATTAAGTTTAAAAAAAATGTGTGCTTCCAAAAATAATAAAATCTTCACCCAAAAGAAACAAAGGTAACACTCAAAAGGCAGACATCTCTAATAGAGACCAATATCTACTATTTCCCACTGTGTTAGCCAGGTCACCCCTGATACAAGTCAGTATTCGACGTCCCTCTATGTCTGAGGACGTTGGGAGAGGATGTGGAAACTGGCCACTAGGGGCAACAGTGAGCACTGTTACCTTCAAGTAGGTTTTGGTTTTTCTAGGGTGTTGTGGACAGGGATGGTGGATGGGCGTAAGTGTCTGCCTCTGGTGCCAAAGGCCAGCGATTGAACGTTTTTTGTGTGATTTTTGTTTTAAGCCTATCCCAAACCTTAACCCTTACCCTAACCATTCGGTGTTAATGCCTGACCTTAACATTGCAGTGTTAATGCCTAAACTTGAACCCTAACCTTAAAAATGTAGAGTAAATACCTAAAAGAAGCTTAAACGTTTGGAAAGTAAGCTTAGACGTTTGGAAGAACTTCTGAATTTGATGTTTGCAAAACATTGATGAACGTCTAACTCTAACGTGAGACAGTGAGAGCTAGTCGTTACAGCTCCTTCATACTGGTAGGTGAGTGAGCAGAACTCAGCCGTGGTGCCACAGCAGGGAAATTTTGAAACAGACATACGAGGACATTAAAATGACTGTAATGTCTAAATGATTTCCTCCATTAAGTTTCCTCTCCTATCCTTCCATAATCATTTCTCTTATTTCCGCCACAATACGCCGGGGAGAGGGGAGAGGAAGTGTGTCATTGCGGATTCACAGACAAATTATGTCTCTCCCACATATCGTCAAGGAGGAAAAAAGAAACATTAATAAAGAGAGGAAAGAGCAAGAAAATATACATTTGTCAGTTGTTTATGTAATTGGCGGTCTGTTCTGGCAGTCTGGCATGGCAATTGGCGTGAGGGGCAATTGTGATCTTCACATTTGCTCCCAATAAGCTTTGTGTGTGTGTGTGTGTGTGTGTGTGTGTGTGACCTATTATGTAAGACTCTAGCCCCTGCTTTTACGCTCGGCCCCCCATTCTAGACCATTTGGGGGTCAAAGGGGATTCATATTAACCCAGGATAGCACATACTGACAGGTTATTTTTATATACACACACACAAAGTCTCTGTCTAGACATTGGGTCCATGACAATGTACATATTACATTACCACACACACACACACACACACACACACACACACACACACACACACACACACACACACACACACACACACACACACACACACACACACACACACACACCTCTGCACTGTATCTGGCTATCCACAGCCCTTTCAACCTCATTAACCAAAGGAGGATGGAGTACGGACGGAGCGGTTGCTATGATACAGTGGAATGGTAACAGGACTGGAAAGTCTAAATGGTCTTGGTGAGGTGGCTGGGCCCTTGTCTAAGCCTCTCTCATGTCTGAGCATTCTGCCACTACTACAGTCACCAGGGAGCTGTTACAGTTATTCCACACGCCAAGGTCTGTGGAGGCTCAGGACAAACATGACACAGCCGGGATGCACACACACACATAAACACAGAGCCAAGCGACACAGACCGTCACAGGGCTGTTGTGTTAATCCAGATGGACACCCACCTCGGTGGTCTTTCTGTACCTAACCATGAGGACAATGGAAACTCCTTAGACTTTACACAGAAGCCCCGTGTTGGCGTGAGCGCTGAGGCCCTGAAGGGGAGTGACTCCTCCACTCATGGTTCCCCCTTCTCTCTCTCTCTCCACCTTGGAGGCTCAAGTTGCCTTTCACCATCCATCTGCGGGCAGAGAGCGTGCAGACAGCCTGGACTGCTTTTATTTGCCCAGCATTTCCATTCGGGGTGGTGCTCTGCCAGAAAGTCACAGGTAATGGTAATGTAAGCCTGATCCTGGATCTCAGTAGTCTAGTTTGGGGGTTTTGACAGCGGGTCAGGGGCGTCAGAGTGGTTTGGTTGAATGGAGTTTGGCTTGTCTGTATGTCTAAAAGTCTGTCTCTCAATCAGACCCTTCATAAGCCAGAGGACATGGAGATGGGGGAGTTGGGGAGGGGGACTTCCGCTCTCTAGATGTATTTTCTACCTCTCGCTCTTCATCACACTCTCTTTCTCCCTTCGTTTCCAGTCTCCCTTTCCTTCATTAGCGTTTCACAAGGGGACGTCCCAGTTGGGTCATTCTCTGTTGTTGACATTGCATTTTTTAGTGCTAGTTTTAACAAGTGTTTAAAGAGCGTGGCTGGGGACACGGGTCTGTGACTCTGAATGTTTGGAGTGTTAACAGGGCCCCGGACACAGCCAGGCCCAGGCCCAGCCTCATACAGACAGACAGGGATTAAACCTGACATGTTTGGAGAACTCCTGCCCCCTCTCCCTCTCCCACCACTAGAGTGGTCCAGGCAGGTCAGGGTCAGGCTTGGGTCAAGTCAGGGTCAGGCTTGGGTTAAAACTCCTTCGACGAGGCACTGAACTGACCTCGACTGAATTGTTCACTTACATAATGTTTGATGATACAAATAGTGACTGGACAACCATTCAACATGGTAGAAATGATGTTTTAAATGATAGCGAGATCACACCAAACCTGAGTATGTGTGTGCAAAGCGGTCTCTCATTTATACAGATAAAAAGCAAAGTTCAAGAAGACAACATTTATGCAAATTGGGCTCATGTTAACCTAGGCAGTCCATTAATGAATTGTTTCGCTAAGGGTCGCATGATGACAGACATTACAATAATTCTACTGTAAAAACAAACAAAAAATCCAGCATATTTTGGGGGTTTCAGTAACCGTATCTAAATGCGCAAGAGCCATTGTAATATCAATAGGACCTAAGAGACACTTGTTGAGGTTAATTTGAATAATGAGTGTAAATGTTCTCCATGGTCTACTCAGCTCCAATCCCAGGCCAATTAATTTAGCTCTTTAAACATGGACTCTGTTCTCAACAGATGACGAGTCCTAATTCAGTTTTTTCTTCAATCTCTTGTACTGTGTTGTTTATAATATTGATTGCACACTAGTGTAAAGGCCCATCTCCCATCTAGCAAACGAAGTACACCAACTACAATACCTCTCTTGCCAATTTGGCCTGGACCCTTTGTCGACACAGAGCACCGCCAATCCATCACGACTGGTATGCTGATCTGCTGACGTAATTCGGCCAATGTGCTCTCAACCGGCCACTGCGTCGTGGATGTAGTGAAGATCCTTCGCTATCCCCTGCCCGCTAGCTTCCTGAACACTGTCTCCCTCTCTCCTAGCGTATTAATCGACTACCGAATGGCTCCCTGGTCATCTATTACTGCTCATTGGAGCCTATGATCACTCGGCTACACAGCAGATGCCTGCCGGACTGTTCATTAACACGGTACTTAATTTAGTTTATCTGTCGGCCCCAGCCTCGAACTCAGGACCAGTGTGTAGCTAACTGACCCTCTCTGCCCATTTATCGGCATTTACATGTTGTTGTTGTCTTAACTCTTTACCCGTTGTTGTCTCACCCGTTGTGATTGCTTTATGCCTCTCTCTAATGTCCATATGGGCAGCTCTCATTGTTTTATTTTACTGCGGAGCCCCTAGTCATGCTCAACATGCCTCAGATAGCCCCCTTGTCCCACCCCCCACACATGCGGAGACCGCACCTAGCTGAACTAACGCCTCCAGAGATGCAACCACTCTCATCGTTACTCAATGCCTAGCTTTACCCCCACTGTACTCACACCCCACCATACCCTTGTCTGTACACTATGCCCTGAATCTACCCTATCATGCCCAGAAATGCTCCTTTTATTCTTCGTTCCCAAAGCACTAGACGACCAGTTCTTATAGCCTTTAGCCAAACCCTCATCCTACTCCTCCTCTGTTCCTCTGGTGATGTAGAGATTAACCGTGGCCCTGTGTGTCCCGAGGGGCTCTCATTTGCTGACTTCTGCAACCGGAAAAGAAGCCTCCTCCCTAAGTTTGCCTTATTCACTGCTTTAGCACGCTGCGCCAGCCCTGATGCCCTAGCCGTGTCTGAGTCCTGGCTTAGGAAGGCCACCAAAAATTCAGACATTTCCATCCCCAATTACAACATTTTCCGTCAAGACAAAACTGCTAAAGGGGGCGGATTTGCAATCTACTGTAGAGATAGCCTACAGAGTTCTGTCATACTATCCAGGTCTATAGCCAAACATTTCGAGCTTCTACTTTTAAAGATCCATCTCTCCAAAAACAATTCTCTCACTGTTGCAGCTTGTTATAGTCCCCACTCAGCTCCCAGCTGTGGCCTGGACACCATATGTGAATTGATTGCCCCCCATCTATCGTCAGAGTTCATACTGCTAGGTGACCTAAATTGGGATATGCTTTACACCCCAGCCATCCTACAATCTAAGCTAGATGCCCTCAATCTCACACAAATTATCAAAGACCTACCAGGTACAACCACAAATCCGTAAAAATGGGCACCCTCATAAATATCCCCCTGACCAACTTGCCTTCTAAATACACCTCTGCTGTTTTCAACCAGGATCTCAGCGATCACTGCCTCATTGCCTGCGTCCGTTATGGGTCCACGGTTCAACAACCCCTCCTCAACCACTGTCAAACGCTCCCTAAAACACTTCTGCGAGCAGGCCTTTCTAATCGACCTGGCCGGGGTATCCTGGAAGGATATTGACCTCATCCCAGCAGTAGAGTATGCCTGGTTGCTCTTTAAAAGTGCTTTCCTCACCATCTTAAAAATGCATGCCCCTTTCAAAAAATGTATAACTTAGAACAGATATAGCCCTTGGTTCACCCCAGACTTGACTGCCCTTGACCAGCACAAAAACACCCTGTGGCGTACTGCACTACCATCGAATAGTCCCCATGATATGCTACTTTTCAGGGAAGTCAGGAACCAATACACACAGTCCGTTAGGAAAGCAAACGCCATCTTTTTCAAACAGAAATTTGCATCCTGCAGCACTAATTCTAAAAAGTTTTGGGATACTGTGAAGTCCATGGAGAATAAGAGTACCTCCTTCCAGCTGCCCACTGCACTGAGACTAGGAAACACTGTCACCACTGATAAATCCACGATAATCGAGTATTTTAATAAGCATTTATCTACGGCTGGCCATGCTTTCCACCTGGCCAACAGCGCTGCACCCCCCCAAGCCAACTGGCCCAAGCCTATATCCATCCTGCCTTGCCTTTCTAAATTACTGCTACTACTACTGCTACTACTACTTTTATACTGCTGCTGCTACTACTATTACTACTACTTCTATTACTACTATTACTACTACTACTGTATAACCTAACACTATGTCGGCATGTACAATACCGATCTCAAATATCCACGTTTGTGGCGAGAAAGTGTAGGCCTACATATTTTTAATATTTTGTTGAAAACATGGTGTTACAGGAATTATATTCCTCTATGTTTTAATACCCAATTCAAATTAAACACTCTGTCAATTCCTAAGAATTTGTAAGACTCTTATTTGCATAAAATGGACAGAGACCAGTCTCAAAATCTATCAGCAGCGTTTATTCTCGAGAGTACTGCCCATGATACATTTTACCACAGGTTATAAACTGAAAATGTCATCATTAGTTTTCGTACTACCCCGTCTCATCTCCGCTCCAGTACAATGTCTGTATGGTTCTAAAGATGTATGACCAGAGCCAAGGTCTGCCTGTGTAGATAAGCATTCTAGCCAGTCTGACGAATAAGTTAATTCATTTCTACCAAGGAACAGATAATCATTGTTCTAATTCTTGATTATATTTACACACATTATATTCAGTACTAGGATTATAAAGAAAATTCATACATATACAGTAATATAATAGTATTCTGATTAGTCAGTCCTGATTGAAATGTATACATAATTAGTCATTATTGATAAAAAATTCCCTTAACACATGGTTGAAAATATATCTCACCTGAACATTTAAAAAAATAAAAAGAATATATATATATATATATATATATATATATATATATATATATATATATATATATATATATATATATATATATATCAAACTTCTGCACCAAAGCTCCTGTGTATGTAGTGAACATTTATCAGGTTAAGTTGTATATAGGCAGCACAAAGAGCTGTGTTTTCTGGGAACCTGCTGTTGAGGAAAGATCACAGAAGCCACATGATCTGCATATATGTGCATCTTCATGCTCAGGCATTATCTATCAGAATACATTCCTGAGCTCAGCCTATACCAAGATCAGTATGAATAGAGGGGCATTGCTGGTCAGGTCACACTTGGGAATAAGACGGATACATTTAAGAGTTGTTGCATAAAACTAGAGGACAAAGCACCGAAAGGCTTTTGTTGTAGGCCTATTTTGTCTAATCATTATCAATACATTATGGACAAATACAACTTAAAAACCAACTTTAGCAATTTATTTTAGCATGTGATGTAAGTAATCTTGCAACCTTAGAGAGAAGGGCCGTAGTCAGTGACCATAGTGTTAATGTTGTGGAAGTGGACAGCTATTTAGTGACCAGAGTGTTGATGTGGTGGAAGTGGCCAGCTATTTAGTGACTAGAGTGTTGATGTGGTGGAAGTGGACAGCTATTTAGTGACCAGAGTGTTGATGTGGTGGAAGTGGACAGCTATTTAGTGACCAGAGTGTTGATGTGGTGGAAGTGGACAGCTATTTAGTGACCAGAGTCTTGATCTGGTGGAAGTGGACAGCTATTTAGTGACCAGAGTGTTGATTTGGTGGAAGTGGACAGCCTGTACATCCATTCCTGAATAGACCCAAATCATCTGTTTATCACACATAGACATGCAGATTCACTCAGACACACGTGCATGCATGCTCAAGCAGACACACACACACACACACACACACACACACACACACACACACACACACACACACACACACACACACACACACACACACACACACACACACACACACACTACATTCTGGGATGGAGATCAAACGATCCAATCGGGCATGCCATCCTACTAATTCAGTGAGTAAACACAGCCAGTTAGGTTGTATTTTGCTGGATGTTGATTAGTGCTGTGGCACCCCGGGGCTAAACAGAAGCAGTGGCCACCGCTGGACCGTCGACCACTGCTGCTACTACTGACATCGCCCTTCACTGGCCCATTTGAGGGATGGCCAGTCACTGTGCGTAATCTGTTAAAGTAGAATAACAAATACCAAAGTGTTCCCTCATTCCCCGCAGCCGTTTCCACCCCTGGAGGGCCATTCGGACCAAGATTTATTAGACATAATTAACTGACTGCGCTGCTCCTGTTCAAGCCCTGATATTTAATTTGCTCACTTAAATAAAGGAGCAAAAATAAAACGTGCATCATGCTGAACACAGTGCTCTGCTCTTCCTACTCTGAACTGAAGACAGTTAAACAATTAGAGAGACATGTTTCATCTGCAGGCAGTAATCCAGCAATACACATATGCAGTATAATATGATATGCAAGAAAACACACACACACGTGCATGCATGCTCAAGCAGACACACACACACACACACACACACACACACACACACACACACACACACACAC
This sequence comes from Oncorhynchus mykiss, assembly GCF_057628025.1. Classification (NCBI taxonomy): domain Eukaryota; kingdom Metazoa; phylum Chordata; class Actinopteri; order Salmoniformes; family Salmonidae; genus Oncorhynchus; species Oncorhynchus mykiss. The sequence goes on along the minus strand of NC_143027.1, from coordinate 16,239,169 downwards.
ACACACACACACACACACACACACACACACACACACTTTCATAAAGTCCACTTTGTAGTTGTAAGCTTTGATCATTCACTATGTTTATAAGTAGGTGAAAAATGTGTGCTGGTAAAACTGTGAAATACCACATGTTACAGGAATGTGTTAGACCACAGTTATGCATAGACATCTATAACTTGATTGACGTGACTGGAACTCGAACATTAACCTACAAAGACATAAACCTGTATTTGCCCATGTTTTAATGTGAAATGTTGATGGACAATAGAGGTCGGCCGATTAATTAAGGCCGATTTCAAGTTTTCATAACAATCAGTAATTAACGCTGATTATGGCCGATTGCATTGCAATCCATGAGGAAACTGTGCAGTGTCAAAAGGACATTGTGGCTGCAATGAGTCAAGGTAAGTTGCTAGCTAGCATTAAACTTATCTTATAAAAAACAACCAATCTTCACATAATCACTAGTTATGGTTGATGACATTACTGGGTTAACTAGCTTGTCCTGCGTTGCATATAATCAATGCGGTGCCTGTTAATTTCTCATCGAGTCACAGCCTAATTCAACTTCGCCAAACGGGTGATGATTTAGCAAAAGCTCATTTGCGAAAAAAGCACATTCGTTGCACAATTTACCTAACCATAAACATCCATGCCTTTCTTAAAATCAATACACAGAAGTATATTTTTTTAAACCTGCATATTTAGATAAAATAAATGCATGTTAACAGGCAATATTAATTGGGGAAATTGTGCCACTTCAGGGTATATGAGTCAGGGTATATCCAACAGTTTGGATCACCTGGCTCGTGAATTTAGTTTCTTCCTAACAAAGGCCGTCATCAATTTTCCAGAATTTTACCTAATTATGACATAACATTGAAGGTTGTGCAATGTAACAGAATTATTTAGACTTAGGGTTTCCGCCCGTTCGACAAAATACGGAATGGTTCCGTATTTCACTGAAAGAATAAGCGTTTTGTTTTCGAAATTATAGTTTCCGGATTTGACCATATTAATAACCAAAGGCTCGTGTTTCTGTGTTTTTATTATAATAAAGTCTATGATTTGATATTTGATAGAGCAGTCTGACTGAGCGGTGGTAGGGAGCAGCAGGCTCGTAAGCATTCATTCAAACAGCACTTTACTGCATTTGCGAGCAGCTCTTAGCAATGCTTGAAATGCAGAGCACTGTTTATGACTTCAAGCCTATCAACTCCCAAGATTAGGCTGGCAATACTATGGTGCCTATAAGAACATCCAATAGTCAAAGGTATATGAAATACAAATGGTATAGAGAGAAATAGTCGACGTGTCGTAATTCATTTTACATGGCACATATTGCAGTTTTACTTTCTTCTCCAACACTGTGCTTTTGCATTATTTAAACCAAATTTAACATGTTTCATTATTTATTTGAGGCTAAATAGATTTTATTTCTGTATTATATCAAGTTCAAATAAAAGGGTTAATTGTTCATTCAGTATTGTTGTATTGTCATGATTGCAAATATATCTAAAAATCGGCCGATTAATCGGTATTGTCTTTTATTTGGTCCTCCAATAATTGGTATCGGTGTTGAAAAATCTAAATTGGTCAACCGCTAATGGACAATATTAAATATCTTGTGAATGAATATTGATAATTTGTTTTTAATGCATAGGGTGGTTCTGGTTGGTCATTCCAGAAAAATAAAGATTGGTTTGAGACTCCATGGGAACACTGTTCAGACCTCGTTGTTGCCGTGACAATATTTCCATCTTTACCTCTGACCCCTTACTGAATACATTTCTACAGGCACGGAAACTCAGTCGAGCTGTACGTTCTGCTACATGACGGAGAAACACCAGTTAATCTTAGTTCAGTCAAATGCATTCTGTACTTGACTATGGGGGTCTCACTCTTTTCTGCAGTTTCTTATGTGTCTCAGCTCCTTCTCGACAGTGCATAGATGCAATCTCCACACACAGGGGCTACAGCGCAATCCCACAAAGACTTTCACATCCTAACAAGCAGCTACTGAATATGCAATTGAATGACCACTTACAAGCAAAGAGCAGAGAGAGATAATAAAAAATCTAACCCTTTTCAGATTATTGTGGTTCATTTACTTTGATTGCCATTCCATTTCAGCTAATATTTCCACACCAAAGAAAAGGCATAATTGCATTAGAGCAGGACCAGATTCAACACTCAAATCCCTTACAGCTAAAGTGGCCCCATTCTGTCATGTTGTGCTCACACTGTCCATACTGTATGTGAGAGAAGTAGCCTGATACCACAGATACAGATACCATTATTGTATCACTGGAAAATGTGTATTTCTGCATGTGAGATAAACAGTATGATATCCACTGATAAGGCATAATCCGAAGGTTAATAGTTTTCTGAACAGACTGACTGTGTAAGCCTTTCTAGATGTATTTTCTCCCTCCCTCTCCCCATCACAGTCATTGTTTATTTCGTCTCTCTCTTTTTTCATATGAATATGAAGTGTTCGTAACATCTTGAGTTAATGTGTCTACTTGTGAATAAGTCTAGCATTTGCCCATATGCGTGAGAGTGCGCTTCCCAATCATCTGATTAAAATGGTTTAGTCTTTGCCTGTGATAACAGTCTCATGGTAGATAACACACTGATTGAAAAGTAACGAAAGGCATTATCTGTTAAGCACACACCCTTTACTCAGTGCATTTTGCAAGATAAAACAATCAGACTGCAACAACAGCATTTTGTTTGGGAAAAACAACAAATGTACTTGCGGTAATTGCTTATGAAATCAGTAATGATGAATACCAGAATATAGCCCACAATGTCTGTTGTCATTAATGTCACTTTGAATTGCAAGACGATAGAAATGAGGAGGATCACAGTTGGTCTTGTTTTACAGGTTTCATCACAGTTTTATGGTTTGGATGGTAATTGGAGGGGGTCATGGAGGTAATGGAAGGGTGGTTGGGGTCTTCGTGGTAATGAGACTGTGTGTGTGTGTGTGTGTGTGTGTGTGTGTGTGTGTGTGTGTGTGTGTGTGTGTGTGTGTGTGTGTGTGTGTGTGTGTGTGTGTGTGTGTGTGTGTGTGTGTGTGTGTGTGTCAGTGGAGGCTCCTCAGATGAGGAAGGGTAGGTTCATCCTCCTCAGTGAATTTCATAAAAAATGTAGTTAGTGAAACATTTAAAAATACTTTTTACAAAAAACTATACTAAATATATTCAGTCACATGTCACCAAATAATTGATTAAAACACACTGTTTTGCAATGAATGTCAACAGTAGCTTCAATAGCAATCTGTAGGGTAGCACCATTGTGTAACCAGAAGACAGCTAGCTTCCTTTCTCCTCTGGGTAGATTGACTTCAATACAAAACCTAGGAGGCTCATGGTACTCACCCCCTTCTATAGACTTTCACAGTAATTATGACAACTTCCGGAGGATTTCATCCAACCTATCAGAGCTCTTGCAGCATGAACTGACATGTTGTCCACCCAATCAAATGATCAGAGAATGGATCTAGTACTGAAAGCATTCGCCACAGCTAGCTAGCACCGCAGTGCATAAAATGTTGTGAGTAGTTGATTTAAAGAGAAAGAAAGACAGTAGTTGAACAGTTTTGAACAAATACGGTACATTTCTTTAAAAAATAAAGATAAGCAAAAGAGAGAGAGAGACAGCTATATTTCCTTTTTTTTCACTTACTTAGCAAGCAAATGCAGCTAGCTAGTTTAGCCTACTCAAACTCCCAACTCAAACAGAGGGATGCTATGTTAGCTAGCTGGCTATGACTATCCAACACAAGACTGGAACTTTTCCAAGTCAAGGTAAGCTTTTGGCTTTACTAATTTATTGCCACCGGGGCCTGCCGGGGGAACTGCTGAACTGCTTACTGACTGTACACTGTACAGCATGATTGTAACTGGTTTACTAATGCATTAGTTGAATTAGCTATGTTGACTATGATGTTACTTTAGCTAATATGGTGACAACGATGTAGGCTGTGTGTAGCGGTTATGATATTGTTTGGCTTGAAAAGTTTTTTTTCGCCTGGTCACATTCAGCTGATGTGTTGTGCATTGAAGTCCACAAGCAAAGGGAAAAGGTAAGAGGAGGAGAGCGCATAGATGCAAGGAATACATCGTGGCTGCTATAAAAGTGAACTGCGTTTGCGTGTGATCAGGAGTGTATTCATTCCACCAATTCTGTTGAAAAATGTTTCTTAAACGGAAGCAAACGGAACGAAACGGAAAAAAACATACCTGAATTTGTCCAACAGAAACTTTTGTCTGCAACTATTAGACAAATGATAACACCCTAGATCAGCTAGATGCAGGCAAGAGTGTGCAAGGCAGTATTAAATGTGTCACTGTCTTTTGCCTAAGAAATGTATCTCGACCTGTGTGATCCTAACATTGTAAACGATGATTCATAGGCTAGGCTGTAGCAACCTCATGATGGGTACAGGAACATTTGAGAATCATGTAGTAGCTTAAACCTATCGATGTTACACTGACAGTCATCGTATATGCTGTAATAGAATGCTTATCGTCCTCCCTCATCTTAAACGGCACCGACTGTCACTAGTGTGTGTGTATGTGTGTGTATGTGTGTGTATGTGTGCGTGTGTGCGGAAGTGTGAGTGTGAGTGTGTGTGCATGTGTCTGAGCATGCGTGTGTGCAAATGCATGTTGTGGAAACTGCTTACATTTGTGAAATGTGAGCGATTCAGGAAGGACGAGCATGTCAGCTAGTAAGTCAGTGTGACAGTCCCTGACCATGGACTTCCTGATCATGACTTCCTGATCATGGACTTCCTGATCATGGACTTCCTGTCTCTCTTCCCCAAAATGGAGAGAATAAGAAGACAAGGATGCACTCAAAGCCTTGATTTGATAATTTGTTGCTGTTTACAGTATACAGTGCCTCCAGAAAGTATTCACACCCCTTGACTTTTTCCACATTTTGTTGTGTTATAGTCTGAATTTCAAAATTATTAAATGTAGATTTTTTTTGTCAATGGCCTACATAAAATACCCATAATGTAAAAGTGGAATTGTTTTTCAATTATAAAAAAAAAATAATTAAATGAAAATCTTAAATGTCTTGATAAGCATTCAACCCCTTTGTTACAGTATGGCAAGTCTAAATAAGTTAAGGAGTAAAAATGTGCCTAATAAGTCACACAATAAGTACCTCATCTCTGTACCCAACACATAGAATTATCTGCAAGCTCCCTCAGCCGAGCAGTGAATTTCAAACACAGATTCAACCCCAATGACCAGAGAGGTTTACCAATGCCTTGCGAAGAAGGGTACCTATTGGTAGATGGGTCAAAAAAAAAGCAGCCATTGAATTTACCTTTGAGCATGGTGAAGTAATTCATTACAATTTGGATGGTGTATCAATACACAGAGTCACTACAAAGATACAGGCGTCCTTCCTAACTCAGGTCCCGGAGAGGAAGAAAACCGCTCAGGGATTTCACCATGAGGACTTAAAAATAGTTACAGAGTTTATTGGATGTGATATGAGAAAAAAATGGGATGGAGATAAGCACAGGAAAAATCCTGGTGGAAAACCAGGTTCAGTCTGCTTTCCACCAGACACTGGGAGATGAATTCAACTTTCAGCAGGACAATAACCTAAAATCCAAAGCCAAATCTACACTCGAGTGTAAATATTCCTGAGTGGGCAAGTTAGAATTTTGACTTAAACATACTTGAAAATCTTTATCAAGACCTCAAAATTGTTGCCTAACAATGATCAACAACGAATTTGACAGATCTTGAAGAATTCTGAAAAGAATCATGGGCAAATGCTGCACAATCCAGGTGTGGAAAGATCTTAGAGACGTATCCAGAAAGACTCACATCTGTAATCGCTGCCAAAGGTGTTTCTACAAAATATTCACGTAGGGGTCTGAATACTTATGTAAATGAGATATTTCTGTATTATATTTTTCCCGAATTGTTTTTATTTTTTATTAAAAATAAAAAACTATTACTACTCTTCTATTGATATCTCTCTGTGTATTTGAGCAAGTATTGTCTATGTGTCTTTGTGACTGAGTGTGTATTTGTGTTGGATAGAGGGATATGACTTATCTCATTATTTTATGTGTATGTGTGTGTATGTGTGTGTTTGTGCATGTACGTGTTCATATGTGAATGTGTGCGTGTGTGCCCATTTGTGTTTGTGTGTGTGTCCGTGTATGTGTGTGTGTACACATGCATGTGTGTGTGTTTGTGTGTAATTATGAAGCCCAGACTGAAAATGCCCTCCAGCTGCTTGTTCCCTCAGACAAGACAGAGTCAGACTTTAGATCCTGTCTACCTTCCCTTAACCTTAATGTGTCAGGATGCAGCATGTTAAAGAGCCTGGGGACCATCAGAATCTGTCAACTAATTTCTAAATGTTGTTTTTGTGTGCGGTAACAAAGAGTTAAAACGTGCACCCACTCAGGCAGCATGAGGTCTCCCACTCTTTTCTCATTTGCATGTTTCTTTTTAATCAGTCTTTAAGGGAGGTGCGACCGCTGAAATAGCTTTGCTTCAAGGTAGCCAAGAATAAATCTTAACTCATCAGAGTTTAAGACCTGTCTAAGCCGGTGGGGTGTCTGGGAGAGATATAAGAGATATAGGAAAGATCAGGAAACATAAACATTTTAAAAGTACATTTATTTAAAACCTCTTTGGTATAGGGGGCAGCATTTTCACTTTTGGATAAATAGCGTGCCCAATTTCAACTTTGTGCTATTCATGCCAAGAATATAAGATATGCATATTATTAGTAGATTTGGATAGAAAACACTCTGAAGTTTCTAAAACTGTTTGAAACATGTCTGTGAGTATAACAGAACGTATGTAGCAGGCAAAACCTCGAGGACTAACCATTCAGATTTTTTTTTTGTTTTTGAGGTCACTGTCTATTCAATGAGTTCTCATTGGGAAACGAGATTTCTAAGGCACTTGTTTGCAATTCCTACCGCTTCCACTGGATGTCACCAGGGTAATGTTATGTGTACTGTTTGAGAGTTGTGCAAGACTTGAAAAGTAGCGTTAGTTTGTGATCCTCCTGTATTGAAAACAGATAGACCCATCTTCAATTTGATCGATTATTAACGTTTAAAAATACCTAACGTTGTATAACAAAAATAGTTTGAAATGTTTTGGCAAAGTTTACAGGTAACTTTTGAGATATTTTGTAGTGACGTTGAGCAAATTGGAAGCTGTTTTTTTCTGGATCAAACGGACATTTTGGATATGTATCGACGGAATTAATCGAACAAAAGGACCTTAGGTTGTGATGTTTATGGGACATATTGGAGTGCCAACAAAAGAAGCTCGTCAAAGGTAAGGCATGATTTATATTTTATTTCTGCGTTTTGTGTGGTGCCTGCAGGGTTGAAATATGCTATTCTCTCTTTGTTTACTGTTGTGCTATCATCAGATAATAGCTTCTTATGCTTTCGCTAAAAAGCCTTTTTGAAATCTGACATGTTGGCTGGATTCACAATGAGTGTAGCTTTAAATTAGTATCTACCATGTGTGATTTAATGAAAGTTTGAATTTTATAGTATTTTATTTGGATCTGGCGCTTCACATTTTCCCTGGCAATTGGCCAAGTGGGACATTTGCGTCCCCCCTATCCCAGAGAGGTCCAATTTTTGTGGCATTAAACAGTCTCTGTACTCCCATTCATTGTTTCAACTGATACTGGGGGACCTTCAGACAAGTCTTGTGAGGTCTGTGGGTGTCCTAGAGCAAAACAACTGACATGTATGTGTTTGTGAGCATCTCGCCTTTGCACAGCGGGGCTAGCATGTAGCCCAAACTGTTCAGACACTATAGACGATTTTGTGAGAAGAACAATTTACAAGATGTCTCATGCTCTGACAAACACCCCTCTAGCTCTGCCACCTTTCACCGCAGATGAGGAAGTGTGACATAGGCGGATGCAGTGGATTGAGATATCTCTAGCTTAAACTGACAGATTTGAATTTTTATTTTATTATACAAATTATATTTACACAGGGGCGCAGAAATTGACTTTAGGGGGTTTAATTCAAAATAGTGTTATTAAATGCTTAAGATAATGTTCCTAAATGTTTTGTTAATGCTGCCATCTGTTTCTTTTTGATGTCGGAGAACGCACAGAAGTCATTACAATGCATGAAAAGAGCTAAAGTTACAGTCTGAACCGTGTGCCACAAACGACTCTCAGGTAACACAAGATGAGACACTCCCTTTATTCCTTCGCAGTACAAATGAAAGTATTACTGATTTTGGACACTTATTTTGTGTGATCTCTCTCTGTACCTGTTAATGGGTAAAATATCTGCTTTCAAATATTATGCAAAGTATATATATACATACTCTCTCTCCTCTCTCTATATGTACACTGAACAAAAATATAAACGCAACATGCAACAATTTCAAAGATTTTACTGGTATGGCAACTGCACCACCCACAATCTCAAGGCTCTCCAGACGGTGGTGTGGTCTGCACAAGCATCACCGGGGGCAAACTACCTGCCCTCCAGGACACCTACAGCACCCGATGTCACAGGCCGAAAAGATCATCAAGGTCAACAGCCTCCCAAGCCACTGCCTGTTCACTCCGTTACCATCCAGAAGGCGAGGTCAGTACAGGTGCATCAAAGCTGGGACAGAGACTGAAAAAAAGCTTCTATCTCAAGCCCATCAGACTGTTAAACAGCCATCACTAACACAAAGAGGCTGCTGCCTACATACAGACTTGAAGTCATTGGCCACATTCATAAATGGATCACCAGTCACTTTAATAATGCCACTTTAATAATGTTTACATATCTTGCATTACTCATCTCATATGTACATACTGTATTTTATACCATCTATTACATCTTGCCAATGCCGCTCTGTCAACGCTCATCCATATATATATATACTGTATGTATATATTCTTATTCCATATCTTTACTTAGATTTGTGTGTATTAGGTAGTTGTTGTGGAATTGTTAGATTACTTGATAGATATTGCTACACTATCAGAACTAGAAGCACAAGCATTTTGCTACACTCACAATAACATCTGCTAACCATGTGTATGTGACCAATAAAATTGAATTTGATTTGAAATAAATTCATTAGGCCCTAATCTATGGATTTCACATGACTGGGAATACTGATATGCATCTGTTGGTAACAGATACCTTAAAAAAAAATAGGGGCATTGATCAGAAAACCAGTCAGTATCTGGTATGAGCACCATTTGCCTTATTCAGCGCGACACATCTTCTTCACATAGAGTTGATCAGGCCGTTGATTGTGGCCTGTAGAATATTGTCCCACTCCTCTTCAATGGCTGTGTGAAGTTGCTGGATATTGTCGGAACTGGTTGATCCAGAGCATCCCAAAAATGCTCAATGGGTGACATTTTCAGTTTCCAGGAATTGTGTACAGATCTTTGAGAAATGGGGCTGTGCATTATCATGCTCAAACATGAGGTGATGGCGGCGGATGAATGGCATAACAATGGGCCTCAGGATATTGTCATGGTATCTCTGTGCATTCAAATTGCCATTGATAATATTAGTTGTTTGTAGCTTATGCCTGCCCATACCATAACCCCACCGCCATCATGGGGTACTCTGTCCACAACGATGACATCAGTGAACCGCTCGCCCACACAAAGCCATACACTCTGTCTGCCATCTGCCTGGTAAAGTTTAAATCTGAATTCATCCGTGAAGAGCACACTTCTCCAGTGTGCCAGTGGCCATCGAAGGTGAGCATTTGCCCACTGAAGTCAGTCACAACGCTGAACTGCATTCAGGTCAAGACCCTGGTGAGGACAACGAGCAGGCAGATAAGCATCACTGAGACGGTTTCTGACAGTTTGTGGAGAAATTATTTGGTTGTACAAACCCACAATTTCATCAGCTGTCTGGATGGCTGGTCTCAGTCGATCCCGCAGGTGAAGAAGCCGGATGTTGAGGTCCTGAGCTGGTGTGGTTACACGTGGTCTGCCGTTGTGAGGCTGGTTGGGCGTACTGCCAAATTCTCTAAAACGATGTTGGAGGCGGCTTATGGTAGAGAAATTAACATTCAATTGTCTGGCAACAGCTCTGGTGGACATTCCTGCAGTCAGCATCCCAATTTCATGCTCCCTCAAAACACAAGACATCTGTGGCATTATGTTGTGTGACAAAACTGCACATTTTAGAGTGGCCTTTTATTGTGCCCAGCCCAAGGTACACCTGTGTAATGATCATGCTGTGTGTGTGTGTGTGTGTGTGTGTGTGTGTGTGTGTGTGTGTGTGTGTGTGTGTGTGTGTGTGTGTGTGTGTGTGTGTGTGTGTGTGCATGTGTGTGTGTGTGTGTATGTGTGTGTGTGTGTGTGTGTGTGTGTGTGTGTGTGTGTGTGTGTGTGTGTGTGTGTGTGTGTGTGTGTGTGTCTGTGTGTGTGTATGTGTGTGTGTGTGTGTGTGTGTGTGTGTGTGTGTGTGTGTGTTGAACTAGATCACAGACAGTCCAGCTGCTTGCTCTGCTCTGTGGTCAGCGTTTTCTTGGCCAGTGCTGCCAGAAGTCCTCTACAAGTCAGAAGTGACATTGGGAACAACACTGTTTACTGGAAGCATAGAAGCATTCCCCCTCCAGAAACATTTGTCCCGAGTGAAAGAGAAGACGTTTGTCCTCCCAGGCCGCTTGGGAAGTGGTCCACAAAACTCGACAAGCAGCTCTTAGCCACATTGAAAACACGGCCCAGTCCACAACAGATGTTTGTTTTTCTGCGACTTTGCTCTGTAGTGCTCAGAGCATAAGAATAGACTGCTTATTGACCCTGTGTCCATATGTGTCTTTACTGACGAGAGTGCGGTGAAGTGATTATATCAACAGGGATGATTTTCTACAGACCTTTCCTATTTCATATTACAATGCACAGCATTTTACACATGAGGGGAGGAGCGTTTTAGTGTTGTGACACACGTCTGAACTCGTGGTGTATTGTGTTTTTGACATAATATGGGATGTTGACAGTATGGGAGTTGTTCAAGAGCAGTACATTATGATTGTTTTATTATTTCATCTTGGGATAGGACACAACATGCAAAACATATTAAGACATATTGATAAGGAATGTCAGAAATTAGCTAACTTCACTTTGTTACTCTTGAGGGGCGGCATTTGCAGAACAGACGTCTTTGTCAAGTGTACAGGCAAAGAAAAAGATTGAAAGAAAGAAAGAAAGAAAGAAAGAAAGAAAGAAAAAGATGGCCCAGAACATTACCACCAGTGGGGTCATTAATGAGCATTGCTCATGCTGTCATGGCAACCATTATCACAGTAATGTCGCTAATGGCATCGGAGACAGGGCAAGAGAAAGATGTGAAAATTATTGTCAGATTCAATTATGCTTCCTTCCCCTGAACTCAGCTGGTCCTGCTTCAGGCTCCCATTGATTAGCTATCAAATTGAATGAAAAATGGGAGCAGTAGAATTCAGACATTCTGCCTTGCGAGTCATCACAGGTCCTTATTGATGGAAGCAGGGGGTTGACCCAATCAAACAACCTTAATCATCATCATTACTGAATTGTGTACTACGACACAATTAACCCTCTTTGCAATGTTATCACATTCACTAGTGCTGACGCCATTGTATGTGCAGTAGAGTGCATTGCCTGTTATCACAGCCAGGTCAACTAATTCAATGTAATTTTAAACACATATCCAAGGATTCATGTCCAAATTAATATTTGATTTGAGAATATTACCGACCCAAAAGTCACCACATTCTGAAGGTCATTCAATGACCTAGTTTAGCAACTGTGCTTTATGAAGCTAGCCTGGTTGCTGTCTCTGTTCAGCTATTACATTCCACTCCATGCTACTTCTATCATTTAACAAAGAGACAGGCCTTTCGGCAATCTTCAAATATGAACATTCTATCATTAATGAGCTCTAGGAGATCAGTGGATTTGATTCTGATTTGATAACCCTCACAGCTATTGTCCAATCACAATGTTTATGCAAATTTGACTGATATGATATCATATGGAGACAGAAACATAAACCTTTTACCTTATCATAAGTATACATAATTGTAAATGATTAAATCCTTCCAATAGAAATACAAAATAAAACAATTTAGTTACCAATTGAACTTTAATTAAATGAGTTGAATCTTCACATGGGATGATTTCACTGAACAAGAAAATAAATGGAATATTGAATGATCCCCAATGATCCATTGCATCACCAAAAACATTTTCAACATACAAAATGAAAGTTTAGAAACTAAAGCTTTGATTGTCTTCCTCTCAGGCATCCATGTCTTCTCCTGGACCTCCTCAATGTCCACCTCTTGAACATCAGACTCTGGGGCCTCATCTTCACTGCCACTTTCCAACCTTGTTGAGGATGGCTTGTTGCCAGGCTCAAAAAGCCTCAAATTTGCACAGAATGCCCACCTTTTTCCAACCCTTGTAGTGGTCAGCCTATTGCGTGCTTTGGTGTGTGTGAACCCAAACAAGGACCAGGTGCGCTCTGAGGCGGCTGATGTTGGTGGAATTTGGAGGAAGATGGAGGCAACAGGGGAAAGAGTCTCAAATCCACAAAGTCCCTCCCACCAGGTGGCTGATGAGATATGTTGGCACAACTGCCATACTGCATCTCCATCCCAAGCCCTTGCTTAGAAGTGTACTTCGCCAGACTGCCAAGAACCTTGCCCTCATCCAGGCCAAGGTCGTGAGACACGGTAGTGATGACACCATAGGCCTTGTTGATCTCTGCACCAGATAGGATGCTCTTGCCAGCATACTTCCAACATGTACGCTGCGGCTTGTATGGGCATCAGGCAGAAGCCTTCACACTTTTTGATGTATTTCAGAACTGCAGTTTCCTCTGCTTGGAGCACCAGTAAAGTGGGCAGGGCAGTACAGATTTCTTCTCTTACATCTGCAAGCAGAGTCTGAACATCAATCAGGATGGCATTGTCTCCCTCAATCCGTGCAATGGCGACTTGCATAGGTTTCAGGAGTTTCCGGCAGCTTGCCACTCTCCTCAAAAATACATAATCCAGGAGGATCCTCTTGATGGGGCTGTCCATATCGGCAGACTGTGATATGGCCATTTCTTGGAGAGACTAATTCCCCTCCAGGAGACTGTCAAACATAATGACAACACCACCCGAACCGGTGTTGCTGGGCAGTTTCAATTTGGTGCTCTGATTCTTCTCACTTTGCTTGGTGAGGTAGATTGCTGCTATAACTTGATTACCCTTCACATACCTAACCATTTTTGATTACCCTTCACATACCTGACCATTTCCATTACCCTTCACATACCTGACCATTTCCATTACCCTTCACATACCTGACCATTTCCATTAACCTTCACATACCTGACCATTTCCATTACCCTTCACTTACCTAACCATTTCCATTACCCTTCACTTACCTGACCATTTCCATTACCCTTCACTTACCTAACCATTTCCATTACCCTTCACTTACCTGACCATTTCCATTACCCTTCACATACCTGACCATTTCCATTACCCTTCACTTACCTGACCATTTCCATTACCCTTCACTTACCTGACCATTTCCATTACCCTTCACTTACCTGACCATTTCCTTGGCTCTCTTATAGTGTATCCATTGTTTTCAGAGCCATGATGTCGTTGAGGAGCAGATTCAATACATGAGCAGCACAGCCAATGGGTGTGATGTGAGGGTAGGACTCCTCCACTTTAGACCAAGAAGCCTTCATGTTCGCAACATTGTCTATCACCAGTGCAAACACCTTCTGTGGTCCAAGGTCATTGGTGACTGCCTTCAGCTCATCTGCAATGTAGAGACAGGTGTGTCTGTTACCCCTTGTGTCTGTGCTCTTGTAGAATACTGGGTGAAGGGTGGAGACGATGTAGTTAATTATCCCTTGCCCACGAACATTTGACCACCCATCAGAAATTATTACAATACACTCTGCTTTCTCTATTATTTGCTTGACCTTCCCTTGAACTCTGTTGAACTCTGCATCCAGCAAATTAGTAGATAAAGCATGTCTGGTTGGAGGGGTGTATGCTGGGCGAAGAACATTCAGAAATCTCTTCCAATACACAATGTCTGTGAGTATCAAAGGTGAACCAGTTGCATACACAGCTCGAGCAAGACATTCATCAGCTTTTCTCTGACTCCTCCACTGAGTCAAAAAAACTTCCAGGAGGGTCATGAGCTGTTGCTATCGATAAGATGTCTGATTCATCATTTTCACCTCAAATGGAAGTAGAGTGACTGTTGTCAGAGGTTACTTGTTGTGAGCGCTGAGGGAACTTTATGCACTTTGCCAGATGATTCTGCATCTTTGTTGCATTCTTCACATATGATTTGGCCATTATGTGCAAATGTACACAATTTTTCCTTCAACATTAGCTGCAGTGAATTGTCTCCACACATCAGATAGTGCCCGTGGCATTTTCCTGTAAAGATTAGAAAAAAATGAGTAAAAATGATCCAAATACAATTCCATATACATATAAATAGTTAAGTAGTCAGATGAAACAACTCCTTTGTAAGATAAATGTATTAAAATGAAACATGTATGGAAACAGGTGAATTAACACTCCTCAGTTAGCAGGCTCAAGCAAACTAAAACCCACATGGTAGGAAAAACTAACTAGCAGAAATTGTTGACAAGTTAGAAATGATTTAAACACACTTTGCTGTAGGCTACTATTTACTAGTTAACAAAAAATAGTATATGTCATATTAAATATATTCACCCCAGCCAGTATTGTAATCAAAACTTACCAGAAAGCATGTAGTCCTTTGCTCAGACAGTGTAGTAGTGTGGGCTCAATAGCATCTCATTAGTGTGCAAGATCTTGAGAATCAGCTGTACATGTGATGGAAGAGTGCACAGCACATGTGATGGAAGAATGCACTGTGCATGCAGAGAGTTGCAATTCCATTGAATTAAGGATAGTTTAACCAAAATATGCCACAATACCTAAAATTGCCTTATGTGTATCCCACAAAAAATTTACCGAAAGTTTCCGACCATTTGCAACCCTAACCACATCACACCAGAGAAGCTCTCGCCATTCAAACTTCCCCACCAGTTCATTGTGAACGCTGTAGCCTATTTTGTATTCAGCAAGCAAGTGCAAGGTGCTTCTTTCCTTTCCTATATACAATATATTTTAATAGCTAAAAATTTGTGACCAAACTATATTGCTACTTCCGGTACAGGCATTGGGCTATATAGGCTACTGGTTCAACAGCTATAAGAGAGGATGGAAGAGAGAGAGGACATTGGGGATGGCAGCGGAAATGCATGAATTGTGCATTGGCTTGCGAAACTGCCACTTAACTTTCTTCATACTGGACACAGAGACATGACAATGGTATTCATGAGTTCATCTGACTCTGGGGAAGTAGATAAAGGGCCTCATTGTCATAATGATCAGCATATGTGCGAGGAATGATGACAGGTGCCAGTTTTGAGTTTCTTTCCTATGATTAATGTTATGCAACTGAAGCAAACGTATCTCTATTGAATCTTGTAGGCTAAAATGTTCCATATCATTATTACTCACTCTCATTAAATACATAGAAAACAGAAAACCAGATGTTTTAGGCTAGTGATAGTGAAACACATCAATTCTGGTCTTCATTTTGACAGTTTGTTTCAAAAATGATATATTATATTTTGTTCAACGTTGTCATGGAAAATATTAATGCTGTTTCCAACTGCCAATCAGTAACTGCGATGTAAATCGGGCTGCATATTGAATGTTGAGATTGCCGAAAGACCAGTCTCTTCGGCAAATAACAAGAGTGGCAAGAAGTGGAATGTTAGCTACAAAGACTGGTACCCAGACTGTTATAAAATGTGTAGTGACATAGAACATCCTCTCTCTGTGGTTTTATTCAAAAAGACAATTGTAGAACCCATCTCTTTGAATGTCCTTAAAGGGATAGTTCACCCAAATTTCATATTGTCGTATTGGTTTCTTTACCCTGTAAGCAGTCTATGGACAATGTAAGATGGTGTCATGTCTTTTCAATGGATTAAGTGATATATGACAGGCTATTTTCTCAAATCAATTCTCTGTAATTAATATTAACTGATTAAACTAATCATGTAAATGTAATTAACTAGGAAGTCGGGGCACCACTGTATAATGTTTATGGAGCTGTTGTCTTCCAAATAAACTCTTAAAGACTTGGTAATTTTTTATATTAATAGCAGTAAATTATTAATCGTCACCTTATTCAGTCTCATCTGAACGTCGTAAAATTCTTCACGAATCTTCACGAACCCTGGCTACCAAGTTGAATCAGCGATACAAGATTTGGCTTATTTATTTATTTACTAAATACCTAAATAATCACACAGAACTACATATACACGGGATGGCTCATACATTGTTTACTAATTATGTCATAAAAGAAAACGTCCCTAGCGGATGAAACCAATATGACGGCTGGTTACACAAAGAAAGGGGGTTGGGTTTGAATGAAAGTGCGGGAGGACTGAGGAACAAAAGGATTGGGTCTCTGTTGGACCTTATGAAGCTATGTTATCGTAAATACAGAATCTTATGCATTCTAAATATTTCGGAAAAGGAAAATGCAAGAAATATATTTACTCTGAGCTGCGCTTCGATAGATTGGAAAAAGATGGAAGGCTGGGTTGCCCAGCAGAGAACTCCCTTGTCCTTTGAAGAATATTTCTGGGCGGATACATTGTAGTCTGCCGTTGTGTGGTAGAACAGTTACAATGTAGTACCCTTTTGTTCTGAAGAGATTGTCTGTCCTTTCCTAGGCCACACACGTTTACAGTTGCTGCTGATAACTCGACATCCAGGATGTACCACTTCTTTAGTGAATAAGAGTTCAAAGTTCATACCAAGTTGCCATACTTTAAGCTCATGCCATACATTCTGGTGGGTCTAGTCAAAATTAGCCTTCCAGCGTGGCGATCGTCACCTCCACATTGAAATTGACCCTTTTAAACATATTGACATCAGTCTTCACGTCTTCGGGAACACAATCTAATTTCATTAGTCGTTCAACCATTCGCAACCAGAGCTCACGCTGTGGTTGGCTTAGTTCGCCATGAATTGGGTCACTGGGGCTCTTATAGAAATGTAGAAAAGGGGTGTGTTCATAATTTCCAACCAATGCCTAGTCACGTGGGCGAAGCCACTGATTGAGCATATTTTACTTATGAAAACAATTCTCTCATTTTAACAACTACAATTACATTTCATCTTTTCACAAATAGTTTCATATTTCAACATTTAAATTGCACAACAATTCCATCTGAATCTGATAACTAGAATGTGTAGACTTTCCAAGATACAGTTTATGTCGTCCTATCATCAGTAATAATGTCTCAGACGACAACTGATCTGACATAATATACTTTAAGTACCAACGGACCCTTTCAACTGGTTGGATTAACAAAATATTGTTCCGTTCCCAACCTTTTGATGTTATCATATTCTCTCTATGTTGACAAAGGGCTTTCCAAGAATCCATTCTGTAGAGTAGAGAGAGAAAAGAGGGAAAGGTATTCATGGGGGTCATAAACCTCACCAACAGTGCAACTTCATGACAACAGCAATCCATGCTTTAGTTGGGTTTACCAAATGCTGCGTTGTCTCCAAATGCTAACTTTTAAAAATAAATTACCAAAAAACAAAGTAGTATTTTTTACGTTTCCAGTCAAAATCAAGTTACATTACAATGATATGGATAAAAATGTTAATAGAATACAGTAGTTTATTTTACAAAAAAACTTTAGCATTTGGAAACAGAGGCCTGGTAAGCACAACCAAACCGTGATTTGCTGTCTTTCCTTGTCCATAAACTGCTTACAAGGTAAGGAAATCATTATGTAATGTTGTAATTTTATGTTGTCTAACAAGACAGCCTTACAACAGTTATTTCCAGTTTAGTGTTTTGTTCACCAGAGCCCAGGACTGAACTTAATCCCAAGGCAAAGAGTGGTAAATATCAAGTGAGAATGAAGAGGTGGGTGATTGTTGAGAATGCTTCTGACTAAATGAGGAACACATTGGGGTAAGAGGCAGGTGGTTAGGAGAGTGGAAACAAGTGAAACCATAGGGGCGTTTAAGAGCAGGGTGCTGGAATAATCCGGATTGATGAGTTCCATTTGGTCAACATGTTTGTGTGCTCTGGAATGCGTGAGGTTTTGGTAGCAGCCACATTAGAGTGCAACTCGGACGACCAGATTCCTGTGGCCAGACAACGACAGTGCTTCTTGCACCGTCTGCTAAATGAACTAGTGTAGCCCAAAGCCATTTGGCATAGCCAGATCAGGACCTAACATAACGACAACTCAGAGTATGCTATTCTGTTCTTCTGAAATAGACTACATTTTCTTCATACCATGCTCTTTAGACCTGTCTAAAATAAATAATGGATTTATTGGGAAGGTGGAGGCTATATTACATGGATTTATTAGACTTTTTAAAATGTAGATGTTCCAAAGGTCTGCATCAGTGGCTTGTATGGAAGCCAGGAGATGCTAAATGTGTTTATGTTAATTAATGGTCAATTACCGTGAGACCGGCAGTTCTTTGCTTGACAAGCACCGGCTGATGAAATGTTGTGACTGCCACAGCCCTACTTGCCCCCGTTTCAGAAAGAATCTCCACCTACCTGTTGTTTGCTGGCCCTGCAGTCAATAATAAACTCCAACTCAGAATATACTCAATTATTTCCTGGTTATTTTTTACAGAGGGGTACAGAAGATCCCGACTTGTCTGACTCCCACTCTTTTTCTCCAACTGAAAGTCATTCATAAAAGGCATGATTTTCAAACAGACATAGCTATATTTAGTAGGGGTGAGGGGGTTGCATTTTGGGGAATGAGTTTCAGCGAGGTTTGGATGTTAAGTATATTTAGATTAATAACTGCCTATGTCTACACCCTGCCTTTGCACCACAGACTACGTCACTGCCAAAAGCAACATCCAGGTTCTTTGAGTTGTATCCCTCTCCATATCCTGTGACTAATAATTGCAAGCTATCATGTGTCTGATCTGGAATTAGAAACCATTTGTTTTATTGGACAATGTGACCTATGTCTCTGTAAGTTCAAGACCTTGTTGTTCCTTGTTTATTGTAACAACATTAAATTAGTAACACTGGCATTATACCAGAGATATAGTAAATCCCAAAGAAATACACCAAACTTTGCAACAGCAGCAGTATATTAACAGGTGGCAAAGAGGACATGACGGGAACGTTGTGTAATGGCCTCTGACTGAAGCTGGAACACACAGCTCTTCTGAGGGGGCAAATGCCAGTCTAGTCTAGAACCATAGACCTCTAAGTCCCAGGGGGCCGGCCATGATCTTTAGCCAGGGTGGGGTGGCTCTACCCTGGGCTTTGTGCTCTACTGCTTGGCTCTGGGTACACAGGCCCTTCAGTCCTCAGGACTGTGGTGGCTGTGAACCAAGCGGTCACCCGCCCCCATCTGCGGCAAGGCTCCAAACAGGGTTCAAGAGAGATAGAACAATATGGCCGTCTGGGCTTTTTATGTAAACAAAAAGTGGGATCCTTTGTGCTGTTCAATGTGGTGTTTATCAGGGTTATTGGGTTCATGGCAGAGTTATCGCCAGTGTGTTCATTTCGTTCCTTCCTCTTTCTTCTCAGGACATTGGAAGTCTTGCTCTACAAAGGAAATATATCTCATCAATGACTTGGACATGTGGTACAAATTCCTGTAATGCTTTTTTTTTATTGGCTATGTTGACATATTATAAACATATTCACTATTGACAAAATGGAAAATATTTTGACTTTCTCCTACATAGATTAACAGCTAAACGAGTTTGATGTTGAATTTATTCTGGACTATTGGTCCAGGTGGTGACCCTTCCCTGATGTTGAATTTGTTCTGGACTATTGGTCCAGGTGGTGACCCTTCCCTGATGTTGAATTTGTTCTGGACTATTGGTCCAGGTGGGACCCTTCCCTGATGTTAAATTTATTCTGGACTATTGGTCCAGGTGGGGACCCTTCCCTGATGTTGACTTTATTCTGGACTATTGGTCCAGTTGGGGACCCTTCCCTGATGTTGAATTTATTCTGGACTATTGGTCCAGGTGGGGACCCTTCCCTGATGTTGAATTTATTCTGGACTATTGGTCTAGGTGGGGACCCTTCCCTGATGTTGAATTTATTCTGGACTATTGGACCAGGTGGGGACCCTTCCCTGATGTTGAATTTATTCTGGACTATTGGTCCCGGTGGGAACCCTTCCCTGATGTTGAATTTATTCTGGACTATTGGTCCCGGTGGGAACCCTTCCCTGATGTTGAATTTATTCTGGACTATTGGTCCAGGTGGGAACCCTTCCCTGATGTTGAATTTATTCTGGACTATTGGTCCAGGTGGGGACCCTTCCCTGATGTTGAATTTATTCTGGACTATTGGTCCCGGTGGGAACCCTTCCCTGATGTTGAATTTATTCTGGACTATTGGTCCCGGTGGGAACCCTTCCCTGATGTTGCGTGAGTGTAATTCACATAACTTTAAATATTGCATTATGTTAAAGGGCCGGGCCTTCAAATGGTGCATATCAAATACCTTCCATTACTCCAGACAGCCATCTACAACACACAGTATGGAGGTGTGGGCACGAAAGCTTCTCACTTGAAATAAAGGCATGCAAATTACTTGCAAGCCGAAAACCATAATTATATGAACTGCTGCAAACCTAGGGCTTACTGCAAATGGTCAATTCCTTTAATTCTTGCAGAGACTTTTGAAGGTTGCTCCTTATAAAAATACACTGCTGCAGTTTAGTGCAAGTGGTGTTTAGTAATTGGCTGTGTGGCAGATGGATAAGGTGATTGAAATCTAATAGCCACAACAAACGCCTAACATCATTAGAGTCATTAGTGAAATGTAAAGTCCTTACTGTTGGTCTGCTGCATCAATGCAGTAGTTGATTTCTTGGTAAAAATGCCTAGTCATGATGACCACTGAAAAAGGTTAGGTCCATTTTGGTTTCCAAATAGCAAAGGATTTAGTGATGTTCAAAACAAATTATATTGGTCGAATACACATATTTAACAGATGTTATAATGGCTATAGCGAAATGCTTGTGTTCCTTGTGTTCCTAACATTGCTATGGTACTGTATATATTAGGACGAGCAATGTATTTATACTCCGGACTTCGACATTCCTTGTACTAATATTATATATTTCTTAATTATTTTCTTGTACTTTTAGATTTGTTTGTGTTGCTGTGAATGACTGGTACTATATGTGTGTGATGGGATGTATAGACATTATGGACAGTATGTGGATAGGATATTTAGTATATATCTGGAGAACACAGGATAGAATAGTATACAGCAATAGTTGAATAGGATGGTCTTGACTAGAATATAGTATATACATATTAAATTAGTAAAACAGTATGTAAACATTATTAAAGTGACCAGTATTCCATGTTTATGTACATTGGGGAGTAGTCTCTAAGATGCATGGTAGAGTAACCGGGTGGTAGTCGACTAGTGACAGTTACTAAGTTCAGGGCATGGTACTAGGTGGAGGCCGGCTAGTGATGGCTATTTAACAGTCCGATGGCCTTAAGATAGAAGCTGTTTTTCAGTCTCTCGGTCCCAGCTTTGATGCACCTGTACTGACCTCGTCTCCTGGATGATAGCGGGGTGAACAGGCCGTGGCTCGGGTGGTTGATATCCTTGATGATCTTTTTGGCCTTCCTGTGACATTGGGTGGTTGAGGTCGTTGATTATCTTTTTGGCCTTCCTGTGACATCGGGTGGTTGAGGTCGTTGATTATCTTTTTGGCCTTCCTGTGACATCAGGTGGTTGAGGTCCTTGATCATCTTTTAGGCCTTCCTGTGACATCAGGTGCTGTAGGTGTCCTGGAAATTCGATACATTTCAAATAAAGCTTGATGAAAATTGAGTCACGCTTTAAATGACGTGCAGCTTATAAAGGCTTCATAAAGCCTTCATAAACACTACATAAATGTGTTACAAATCATCTATAACTGTATGTCATGATTTATAAAGGGTTCATACATTTGGCAGAACTGCATGACAACCACTAATGTCAAATGTGAAACAATGTCAAATATGACATAAACCTGTGCTTTATAAAGGGTGGCATAAGCACCACTTTATAAAGGCCTTATAAATCATATTACATTTAGTCTTCTCAAAGCATTTATAACCCTGTCATGCATCTTTGTAAAGCATTGCAACGCCAGGAAATTGGGTTTGATTCCACCTTTACATAAAAATCTATTCACACATGAATGTAAGTCGCTTTGGTTAAAAGCGTGTGCTAAATTTGTTATATTATATTTCACTAAAATATTTCTAGGATGGCCCAACCTCTCCCTCTTGGGTGCATAGTCAGTATTGGATCTGACCGCAACTTCCCCCAAAATGCTGTGCTGCAGGATGACACACACTCTAAAGTGCAGTCATGCACAGCAAAAAATATTGGTAGGGCCAATTAAAATATATTTTTTTGTTCCACGTTTCTGATTTCCCCCATTTTTTTCTGCTTTACCCTTATTTTTAATCAACTTAGATTTGTTTTTGTTTGGTTGCCCTTTAATTCAGTGAGCATGCCCTACTACACTGTTGTTTGGTTAGCAGGGTTTCTGTAGTACAGTAAGCGCACATGTGACGATATTCAGCCGCCAATGGAATGGTGGAGTAAAAGTCCAGGAACACGCCGTACTATTCAGAGCCCAATGAAATTACAACATATATACGTTCTACAGACCCTACTGAGTGTTCCTTACAATACTTTTACTGCAACACCCAGAATATTTCTTGCTCTAAGCCAATATATATTCCCTATACAGCGATTTGCATTGGGGGCTACACTATTCACATCCCTGTGTAATGTTCAATGAAACTGCATTGCTGGACATTTTGAAACTTGTAGAAGTATTTGTTTTAAAAATCTACAAATAAAAGGAAATGTGTGGTTTAAACATGTTTTTAATGTTTATTTACTTTAGTGTTCATACATTTGTGTTCATTAAGCCTGTATGTACCTTTATGCATGTGTTATGAATGACCAAAGGTGTCTGACTTTATAGTAAGTACAGCATCATGTGATACATGGCATTTACAGTGGTAGGCTTGATTACCAACAAAGACGAGACGGCCTACAGGGAGGAGGTGAGGGCCCTCAGAGTGTGGTGTCAGGAAAATAACCTCTCACTCAACGTCAACAAAACAAAGGAGATGATCGTGGACTACAGGAAACAGCAGAGGGAGCACCCCCCTATCCACATCGACGGAACAGTAGTAGAGAACGTGGAAAGTTTGAAGTTCCTCGGCGTACACATCAAGGACAAACTGAAGTGACAGCGTGGTGAAGAAGGAGCAGCAGCGCCTCTTCAACCTCAGGAGGCTGAAGAAATGTGGCTTGTCATCTAAAACAATCACAAACTTTTAGATGCACAATTGGGAGCATCATGTCGGGCTGTGTCATCGCCTGGTATGGCAACTGCTCCGCCCACAACCGCAAGGCTCTCCAGAGGGTAGTGAGGTCTGCACAACTCATCAACGGGGGCAAACTACCTGCCCTCCAAGACACCTACACCACCCGATGTCACAGGAAGGCCAAAAAGATCATCAAGGACAACAACCACCTGAGCCACTGCCTGTTCACCCCGCTATCATCCTGCTTGTTTGTAGGTGACCAAATACTTATTTTCCACCATAATATGCAAATAAATTCATAAAAAATCCTACAATGTGATTTTCTGGATTTTTTTCCCTCATTTTGTCTGTCATAGTTGAAGTGTACCTATGATGAAAATAACAGGCCTCTCTCATCCTTTTAAGTGGGAGAACTTGTACAATTGGTGGCTGACTAAATACTTTTTTGCCCCACTGTATATACTGTACTCTTTACCATCTACTGCCTCTTGCCTATGCCGTTCGGCCATCGCTCATCCATATATTTATATGTATATATTCTTATTCATTCCTTTACACTTGTGTGTATAAGGTAGTTGTTGTGAAATTGATAGATTACTTGTTAGATATTACTGCATGGTCGGAACTAGAAGCACAAGCATTTCGCTACACTCGCATTAGCATCTGCTAACCATGTGTAAGTGGCCAATAAAATGTAATTTTATTTGATTCTGTATGTGCTATAAATGACCAAATGGGTCTGACTTTAAATTAAGTACAGCGTCATGCGATATAGTCTTTATGGATGTGTTATGAATGACAGAAGGTGTTTCACGTACGTAAGTATTACAGGACACTACATAAAGTGTCAATGAATAGGTTATTAGCTTTCTGTTGATTCATGAAGGTTCCCATTATCCACAGGTTACAGTGGGGTGTGAGAGGTTTTAAAATGGGTTGATTGACCTGTGTCACACTGGAATGAAGAGATTCGGGAGACAGGCGCAGGAATGCGTAATAAGGTTTTTTATTATACCCAAAATTATGGTGTGCCGTGTAAGGGCACTGGAACGAAGACCAAACAAACACGTAACAAAAACACAGGGTTGAAACCCAAACAAAAGAGCGAGGAGTACCTCAAATAAACCTCACACACACACAATGTTTATAGTCCGGGTAACCATTTGGTTACCTGTTCAGGAGTCTTATGGCTTGGGGGTAAAAACTGTTGAGAAGCCTTTTTGTCCTAGACTTGGCACTCCGGTACCGCTTGCCATGCGGTAGTAGAGAGAACAGTCTATGACTGGGGTGGCTGGGGTCTTTGACAATTTTTAGGGCCGTCCTCTGACACCACCTGGTGTAGAGGTCCTGGATGGCAGGCGGCTTTGCCCCAGTGATGTACTGGGCCGTACACACTACCCTCTGAAGTGCATTGCGGTCGGAGGACGAGCAATTGCCGTACCAGGCAGTGATGCAACCGGTCAGGATGCTCTCGATGTTTCAGCTGTGGAACGTTTTGAGGATCTCAGGACCCATGCCAAATCTTTTTAGTTTCCTGAGGGGGAATAGGCTTTGTCGTGCCCTCTTCATGACTGTCTTGGCGTGTTTGGACCAATCTAGTTTGTTGGTGATGTGGACACCAAGGAATTTGAAGCTCTCAACCTGCTCCACTACAGCCCGTCGATGAGAATGGGGACGTGCTCGGTGCTCCTTTTTCCTGTAGTCCACAATTATCTCCTTAGTCTTGGTTGCGTTGAGGGATAGGTTGTTATTCTGGCACGACCCGGCCAGGTCTCTGACCTCCTCCATATTGGCTGTCTCATCGTTGTCGGTGATCAGGCCTACCACTGTTGTGTCGTCAGCAAACTTAAGGATGGTGTTGGAGTCATGCCTGGCCATGCAGTCGAGGGTGAGCAGGGAGTACAGGAGGGGACTGAGCACGCACCCCTGGGGAGATCCAGTGTTGAGGATCAGCGTGGCAGATGTGTTGCTACCTACCCTCACCACCTGGGGCTGGCTTGTCAGGAAGTCCAGAATCCAGTTGCAGAGGGAGGTGTTTAGTCCCAGGTTCCTTAGCTTGGTGATGAGCTTTGAGGGCACTATGGTGTTGAACGCTGAGCTGTAGTCAATGAACAGCATTCTCACATAGGTGTTCCTTTTGTCCAGGTGGGAAAGGGCAGTGTGGAGTGCAATAGAGATTGCATCATCTGTGGATCTGTTTGGGCGGTATGCACATTGGAGTGGGTCTAGGGTTTCTGGGATAATGGTGTTGATGTGAGCCATTACCAGCCTTTCAAAGCACTTCATGGCTACAGACGTGAGTGCTATGGGTCTGTAGTCATTTAGGCAGGTTGCCTTTGTGTTCTTGGGCACAGGGACTATGGTGGTCTGCTTGAAGCATTTTGGTATTACAGACTCAATCAGGGACATGTTGAAAATGTCAGTGAAGACACCTGCCAGTTGGTCAGCACATGCCCGGAGCACACGTCCTGGTAATCCTTCTGGCCCCGCAGCATTGTGTATGTTGTTTAAAGGTCTTACTCACGTCGGCTACGGAGAGCGTGATCACACAGTCGTCCGGAACAGCTGACGCTCTCATGCATGCCTTAGTGTTGCTTGCCTCGAAACGAGCATAGAAGTGATTTAGCTCGTCTGGTAGGCTCGTGTCACTGGGCAGCTCGCGGCTGTGTTTCCCTTTGTAGTCAGGAATAGTTTGCAAGCTCTGCAAATCATCAGCGCTATACACAATGGCACACAAGCAAAAACTCACAGCACAGGTACTCGCCCACACCAATGGACATTTGAACAATAATCGACCCCACTATGGTGAACAAAGGGCACATATATACAAATACAATCAGTGGGAATAAGGCCAGGTGTGCGCAATGAAAGTTCCAGAGTGATTCCTGACAGTGTGTCAGAACCAAGATGATTTGGAGTAGTCCAACCTGAGTCTACCGCAACAGGTATTCATCTTCTGTTCCCATGCCGGACCAGACCAGGGCTTGATTACAAACTGTTACAATGGTGACAACATTTTGTGGCTGATATTTCACCGGGGGAGTGGGTGAATGTGTCAAAGACCTGACTGGGCCCAGCACCACGCAGAATGGCTAATTTGTGTTGTGTGCATGTTTCTGTATTGAGGAACATCTAACTTGGTTCCAGAAGAAAGACACTTTCAATTTCTTTAGGTTTGGGGCTTTCAACAAGGTAAGTGTTTCTTCATGTAACATTGTCCCCACGCTTTTGCACACACAGCACATATACGCCTGGGATATCAACCATTCAATGTTGGCCTTTAAAAAATATGTATTTAACCTTTATTTAACTAGGCAAGTCAGTTAAGAACAGATGCTTATTTACAATGAGACCGCTGTGCTGCTCGGGAGCCCCCTTAGTGGGAGTGACCATAATATACTATAGGAGTGACCTTACTGAGTAAATTGTTTGTCATTGTCACTACTCAACACAGTCAAAAAGTCATAATTATTGCTAAACCCTGCCCATTTCCACAATGTACCTTGTTAAAATGTGATTTTAATTCTAACCTTTACTAATGAAGGCCAAGTTTGATGCATTGGTCCACCAGACCATTAGGGAGGAAGTGTATGTGAACGAGATTAGGTGTAATGTGACTAACATTGCATCACTTCAGAGGTTATGCCATCCTTGTCACCCTTTATGCCACATTTATGTCACCCTTTATGCCACATTTATGAACATATGAACTTATTATGAACTTATTATGAACTTTATAAAGCTTGACATACAGTTATAAATGTTTTGTAACACATTCATGTAGTGCTTATGGCTTTTTGAAGCCTTTATAAGCTGAACGTCATTTAAAGAGGTTGGAATGAAAAGGGTTTTTAAATAACACAAATTAACCTGCAGTGGACTAAATCAGGGTCACACAGAGTGTTCCTTAGTCATAAATAAATCTACTTAGTCTTAAATAAATCTACTCTTGTACCATGTCAGAAATAGAGTTGAAATGTATCCAATTTTGAGTTAGCATTGCAATATTACACTTTATTTACATCACAGAAGACTGAAAAATAACAAAATTGTTTGACATAGAAACACCAGATTTTCTGTGATAAAAAAAAGTGTATTAATTATGAAATTGTGAAAAATATGAATAACATTCCACCCATGAGCCCACTAGGTAATTTGACTGCTGGAACAGGCTACACCAATGGGAAACTTTAACATACTCCTACTCTGTGTGACTGACAGCAATGACCAATGTGACTTTAGCCAGTCTAATATTATTATTTATAGATAAGGGGGACATGTAATAAACCATCCTTGTCATAATCCCATTATGAAATCCAAGCCTGAAATCATAGCCTGAAATCGTAGCCTGAGCTGCAGCAGCCTTTGGAGACTTTTAGACTTGACTGTTTTCTCAGTCCCTATTAATAAACCTTTCTTTGAAAGATGGAGTGTCCCAAGCAGAGAGTACATATTAATGTGGAGAGAGCTCAGTGGCCTTGCAGGGTCCGCTTTAATACTATTTACAGAGGTAGTACACCCCAGCTCCCATCTCCCAGTTCCCAGTTCTCATCTCCCAGTTCCCATCTCCCAGGTCCCATCTCCCAGTTCCCAGCTCCCAGTTCCCATCTCCCAGTTCCCAGTTCCCATCTCCCAGTTCCCATCTCCCAGTTCCCATCTCCCAGTTCCCATCTCCCAGTTCCCAGTTCCAAGTTCCCATCTCCCAGTTCCCAGTTCCCATCTCCCAGTTCCTAGTTCCCATCTCCCAGTTCCTAGTTCCCAGTTCCCAGTTCCCATCTCCCAGCTCAAGCTTGGTTATTTTATGTAAAGCAGACCCAGAAGCCGACTGTGAATTTCTCTCTCTCTGCCTGCCCAGTGGATCCAGCCACCACCGCTTTAATGTTCCCACACCACACCACAGCATCCTACCTTACCGTCCCACCCCTGTATTCGAACCGGCCTCCAAGCCAACACAAACTCATTTTAGCAGTCGTTCAATCCAACTGTGCTACTGCTTGCATCTGTCAAACTACCTTCCTCTTCCTCTGCCGTTCCCCTACCATATTACACTTTGTCTCAACAGTCTTTCTTCTTTAAATCCAACCGTACTTCATGAGACAATTAGCAATGCCTTGTTGAACTCTCCTATCATGTGTAATTGTTCTAAGTTTATTGTATCTAAAGGGCATTCGGAAAACTACTCATACCAATTGACTTTTCAAAAAAATTTACGTTACAGCTTTATTCTAAAATGGATGACACTACGAGCTTGGTACACCTGTATTTGGAGAGTTTATCTCATTATTCTCTGCAGATCCTCTCAAGCTCTGTCAGGTTGGATGGGGAGCGTCACTGCACAGCAATTTTCAGGTCTCTCCAGAGATGTTTGATCGGGTTCAAGTCCAGGCTCTGGCTGGGCCAATCAAGGACATTCAGAGAGTTGTCCCGAAGCTACTCCTCCGTTGTCTTGGCTGTGTGCTTAGGGTTGTTGTCTGGTTGGAAGGAACATTTGCCCCAGTCTGAGGTCCTGAGCACTCCGGAGTAGGTTTTAATCAAGGATCTTTCTGTACTTTGCTGAAAAACATCCCCACAGCATGATGCTGCCACCACCATGCTTCACCGTAGGGATGGTGCCAGGATTCCTCCAAATGTGGCATTTGGCATTCAGGCCAAAGAGTTCAATCTTGTTTTCATCAGACCAGAGAATCTTGTTTGTCAAAATTCAATCGGGCTGTCATGTGCCTTTTACTGAGGAGTGGCTTCCATCTAGCCCTCTACCATAAAGGCCGGATTGGTGGAGTGCTGCAGAGATTGTTGTCCTTCTGGAAGGCTCTCCCATCTCCACAGAGGAACTCTGGAGCTCTGTCAGAGTGACCACTGGGTTCTTGGTCACCTCCCTGACCAAGGCCCTTCTCCCTCGATTACTCAGTTTGGCCAGGCGGCCAGCTCTAGCAGGAGTCTTGATGGTTCCAAACTTCTTCCATTTAAGAACGATGGAGGCAACTGTGTTCTTGGGGACCTTCAATTCTGCAGATCTGTTCCTCGACACAATTCTGTCTCGGAGCTCTTCGACCTCATGGAGTGGTTTTTGCTCTGACATGCACTGTCAACTGTGGGACCTTATATAGACAGGTGTGTGCCTTTCCAAATCATGTCCAATTAATTGAATTTACCACAGGTGGACTCCAATCAAGTTGAAGAAACATCTCAAGGATGACCAATCGAAATAGGATGTACTTGAGCTCAATTTCGATTCTCATAGCAAAGGGTCTGAATATTTATGTAAATTAAGCATTTCTGTTTTTCATTTTTTATACATTTGCAACAATTCTCAAAACCTGATTTGACTTTGTCATTTATGAGGTGATGTGTGAAGCTCAATGAAGGAAAAATATTTATTTAATCCATTTCAGAATAAGGTTGTAATGAAAAAAATGGGGGAAAAGTAAAGGGGTCTGAAATCTTTCCAAATGCACTGTATATTACATATAATGTATGTAGGCTATGTGGATAGTCCTCTGTCTGTATTCTGTCTGTATATTACATATAATGTATGTAGGCTATGTGTATAGTCCTCTGTCTGTATTCTGTCTGTATATTACATATAATGTATGTAGGCTATGTGTATAGTCATCTGTCTGTATTCTGTCTGTATATTACATATAATGTATGTAGGCTATGTGCATAGTCGTCTGTCGGTATTCTGTCTGTATATTACATATAATGTATGTAGGCTATGTGTATAGTCCTCTGTCTGTATTCTGTCTGTATATTACATATAATGTATGTAGGCTATGTGGATAGTCCTCTGTCTGTATTCTGTCTGTATATTACATATAATGTATGTAGGCTATGTGTATAGTCCTCTGTCTGTATATTACATATAATGTATGTAGGCTATGTGGATAGTCCTCTGTCTGTATTCTGTCTGTATATTACATATAATGTATGTAGGCTA
The DNA here is from genome assembly GCF_057628025.1 of Oncorhynchus mykiss. Classification (NCBI taxonomy): domain Eukaryota; kingdom Metazoa; phylum Chordata; class Actinopteri; order Salmoniformes; family Salmonidae; genus Oncorhynchus; species Oncorhynchus mykiss. Next base: position 16,208,767 of record NC_143027.1, on the reverse strand, counting down.
TGTGTATAGTCCTCTGTCTGTATATTACATATAATGTATGTAGGCTATGTGTATAGTCCTCTGTCTGTATTATGTGTGTATATTACATATAATGTATGTAGGCTATGTGGATAGTCCTCTGTCTGTATTCTGTCTGTATATTACATATAATGTATGTAGACTATGTGGATAGTCCTCCGTCTGTATTCTGTCTGTATATTACATATAATGTATGTAGGCTATGTGGATAGTCCTCTGTATTCTGTCTGTATATTACATATAATGTATGTAGGCTATGTGGATAGTCCTCTGTCTGTTTTCTGTCTGTATATTACATATAATGTATGTAGGCTATGTGGATAGTCCTCTGTCTGTTTTCTGTCTGTGTATTACATATAATGTATGTAGGCTATGTGGATAGTCCTCTGTCTGTATTCTGTCTGTATATTTTCTTAATGGCTGTCAGCGCCATTGAATAAAGGTGATTCTGAATCTTTCCATGTTTTATGTGTGTGATTTAACGTGTATGTTCTGTGTGTGTGTGTGTGTGTGTGTGTGTGTGTGTGTGTGTGTGTGTGTGTGTGTGTGTGTGTGTGTGTGTGTGTGACCACTGAAACATATGCACTCATCAAACAGTCTGGAGGGATGGAGGGATGTCGACACTGCGCCTGAGAATGCTGTTGTGACACTCCACATTCCATAGGGAGATGCTACACATTCCCAGATGTATTGTCAATTGCTTCATGTCTGCCTCTTTCTGTCTGCAATAGTGAACTCTAACATGGTTAGAATCTAACCGTGGTCTAGCGTGTTTCAGCAGCTTCATGAAGTATATGGTAAGACCATTTTTGTCCTCAGCCTTGTTTTTCTCATCATTAAGCATGGATGAGTGATCTATGCTTCGGGAGCATAGAGAGCTACTGAGGTGTGATAACTGCTGACACACACTCACACACACACACTACATATTAACAATAGAGCGCACCTGTTGGTCATTACTTCAGTGACATCAGGCCCACCCAGTGGGGGATGGCAGGGGGCGTGGGGGGTCCTGCTGACACCCAGGGTGTGTGGAGAGGCACTTTCTACTGCATACATTTTCGGAACAATCACAACATTTTCCCTTCAAACTGGGAGTACTGGTGTGCACCATGTCACATCACAACAAGTAGCCAGCAACAGTAGTAAGCCAACCTCAGAGACTCACAGAGCCATTCAGTCCTCAGTCCATCCACCCTCACATCCCTGCATCCCCAAAAAAGGAATCATATGTGGCTATCTCGGGGGCGGGAGCTAGGCAGGACCACACAAGTGGAGCTTGAACCCCACCTCCCAACTCCACACTCCCACAAAACCCACCTCCTAGTGACCAGCTGTGCTTGTAGATCCCACAGTATCATAGCCCATGGTTGTCGCTTTTGAGCCTCTCTACAGATAAGACAGAACAACCACAAAACAAATGGGAAACTTTACAGATTGGGCGATAGTAATTTCCAATTGAGCCGACATAATGCAGCGTTTAAGGTGAATGCAGTCTCTGCCAACGCAGGAGCATCCCCATTGGTCACAGATGTCAATTACCATCTATTCCACGTTAGGTCAACGTAATTTCATTGAAATGATGTGGGAACACCATTGATGTTGAGTTTGTATTCAGTGGGTTGCCTTTCAATTTCATTCCCCCTGTAACGCTGAACTTCCACGATACGGATTGAATAGAGCCCTAAGGCATGTGACAACCAGCAGAAGGTATTGTAATTCAACTTCTCGGATGGACGGGCGGACCACCGACGCTGTTCCCCACTGTACCTCAACACCAGCTCTCCTGCCAACGGACAGACACTCTGCCAGCTCCTGGGAAGTGGACTGGGAAAGCCCCGCTTTGGACTCGATCTGAAATGTCACACTATTCTCTGGAGTATATTAAAGAGCAACTCTCCCCGGTTTAATAAGACTGCGGTTTCATGCATGCGATCTTAACTTCAGTCTTATTATAGTAACGTGATGGTTCACTTGGTTGGTCAATATACTATAACATGCTGCTGGTCATGTGTCCAAATATGGTAGTAATATTTGCCACTGTCTTTTATGATGTTGTTTGTTGTTTTCATAACACTTTCTATTGAAACACTTTCTATTGAAACACTTTCTATTAAAACACTTTCTATTAAAACACTTTCTATTGAAACACTTTCTATTAAAACACTTTCTAATAAAACACTTTCTATTGAAACACTTTCTATTGAAACACTTTCTATTGAAACACTTTCTAATAAAACACTTTCTAATAAAACACTTTCTATTGAAACACTTTCTATTGAAACACTTTCTATTGAAACACTTTCTATTGAAACACTTTCTATTGAAACACTTTCTAATAAAACACTTTCTATTGAAACACTTTCTAATAAAACACTTTCTATTAAAACACTTTCTATTGAAACACTTTCTATTGAAACACTTTCTAATAAAACACTTTCTAATAAAACACTTTCTATTGAAACACTTTCTATTGAAACACTTTCTATTAAAACACTTTCTATTGAAACACTTTCTATTAAAACACTTTCTATTGAAACACTTTCTAATAAAACACTTTCTAATAAAACACTTTCTATTGAAACACTTTCTATTGAAACACTTTCTATTAAAACACTTTCTATTGAAACACTTTCTATTGAAACACTTTCTATTAAAACACTTTCTATTGAAACACTTTCTATTAAAACACTTTCTATTGAAACACTTTCTATTGAAACACTTTCTATTAAAACACTTTCTATTGAAACACTTTCTATTGAAACACTTTCTATTAAAACACTTTCTATTGAAACACTTTCTATTAAAACACTTTCTATTGAAACACTTTCTAATAAAACACTTTCTAATAAAACACTTTCTATTGAAACACTTTCTATTGAAACACTTTCTATTAAAACACTTTCTATTGAAACACTTTCTATTAAAACACTTTCTATTGAAACACTTTCTAATAAAACACTTTCTAATAAAACACTTTCTAATAAAACACTTTCTATTAAAACACTTTCTATTGAAACACTTTCTATTGAAACACTTTCTATTAAAACACTTTCTATTGAAACACTTTCTATTAAAACACTTTCTAATAAAACACTTTCTATTGAAACACTTTCTATTAAAACACTTTCTAATAAAACACTTTCTAATAAAACACTTTCTATTGAAACACTTTCTATTAAAACACTTTCTAATAAAACACTTTCTAATAAAACACTTTCTATTGAAACACTTTCTAATAAAACACTTTCTAATAAAACACTTTCTATTGAAACACTTTCTATTGAAACACTTTCTATTGAAACACTTTCTATTGAAACACTTTCTATTAAAACACTTTCTAATAAAACACTTTCTAATAAAACACTTTCTATTGAAACACTTTCTATTAAAACACTTTCTATTGAAACACTTTCTATTGAAACACTTTCTATTAAAACACTTTCTATTAAAACACTTTCTAATAAAACACTTTCTATTGAAACACTTTCTATTAAAACACTTTCTATTAAAACACTTTCTATTGTAACACTTTCTATTAAAACACTTTCTATTGAAACACTTTCTATTGAAACACTTTCTATTGAAACACTTTCTAATAAAACACTTTCTATTGAAACACTTTCTAATAAAACACTTTCTATTGAAACACTTTCTATTGAAACACTTTCTATTAAAACACTTTCTAATAAAACACTTTCTATTGAAACACTTTCTAATAAAACACTTTCTAATAAAACACTTTCTAATAAAACACTTTCTAATAAAACACTTTCTAATAAAACACTTTCTAATAAAACACTTTCTATTAAAACACTTTCTATTGAAATACTTTCTATTAAAACACTTTCTATTAAAACACTTTCTATTGAAACACTTTCTATTAAAACACTTTCTATTGAAACACTTTCTATTAAAACACTTTCTATTGAAATACTTTCTATTAAAACACTTTCTATGAAAGTGAAAAGGATTACCATTGGTTTCTATTATAATGTTATCATACAACCTAATGACAACTGCAAGACAGTGTTACCCTATTTTCTGGGAACGCTTTTTGTTAGCATAGAGATTACAATTCATTTGCAGTCCATCCACTCATGGATACCAAAACCTTTTGTAATAGTCAGAAAGCAATTTAGAAAACAGAGCATGTTTTTTCTGTCCCGTTCATTGTTCTAATACTGAATGTTATATTGGTAATTCTCATGAAATCAAAATCTCAATTTCTGTGTGCACTCGTCCCTCTGGCAACACAATTCCTGAACATATGTGTAATCACAATGATTGTGTAGTGACAGAATATGCTGATTATGTGATTAAGTGTGCGTGTAATTGGCATTATTGTTATTTTTAGCTGGAAGTTAATTGCTAATGGAGAGGCTGTAATTGGATCAGGCTATTGCAACATTGCAAATCTATTAGCTGCTGATAATTGCTGCAGAGTGAGAACAGAGCGAGTGGGAGGAAGATGTTTACAGGGCTAAGTATCTGTCCCTGTGGTGGAGAGAGTGGGTGGGAAACATTGTCAAAATGTTACACTTGTAGCTTTAATGTTGGATGTGGGATGACTGTTGGATGACTTGATAATGTGATCACAAGACATGAAAGAAAATACCTGAATTACAAAATATCCTGTTCCTTGATACGTAGGGACAAAATTACGTAAAACTTCATTGGATATTTTTTTATTAAATTATGTGTGTTTTTGGTGAACCAATTAGATAGAGGATGCCATAACCACTGTCTCTAAGATAGTGCTGTGAGAAGCAGCTGTACAAACACTATCTCGGATACTGCTGCAAAACACATCATTGATACTCTGTGTTCAATTCATGCAACAAATAGAAGGAGAAAGAGAAAACAATTTCAGTTGTATTTATTTGTTGTTTTTATGAGCAATAACTGATGTTTACCTGTTTATATAAATAGAGAAAGAGAGAGAGATAGAGAAAGAGGGGGAGAGAGAGAAAGAGTGAGAGAGAGGAGAGAGGGAGAGAGAGAGATGAAGAGAGATAGAGAGGAAGACAGAGAGAGATGAAGAGAGATAGAGGCAGAAAGAGAGAGAGAGAGAGAGAGAGAGAGAGAGAGGAAGACAGCGAGAGAGAGAGAGAGAGAGAGAGAGAGAGAGAGGGGAAGACAGAGAGAGAGAGAAAGAGAGGCCTGTACTGTATCATATGACAGGGGGCTCTTCTCTCTGGTGCTATCATATGAAGGCGTCCCAGTGATCAGTCTGCAACCCCCATGCAGTGCGGTGCATGGCCCAGTCACAGCACTGATAGGATGAGCCCATTAAGAGCTTGTTATCTATCAGCCCTGCGCTGGTGTGATTGAAAGGCTCTGATAGCTGCCCTGCGATCCCTGCAACCTCGGGAAAATCACTCTCTATCGGTCACCGGATCCCTCACAACAGAGAAGAGACGGAGAGAAAGAGAGAGTTCCAGAGAGGGAGAGAGAAAAAGAGAGGACCAGAGGGGGAGAGAGAAAGACAGAGGATCAGAGAGGGAGAGAGAAAGAGAGAGGAAGAGAGCGGGAGAGAGAAAGACAGAGGATCAGAGAGGGAGAGAGAAAGACAGCGGATCAGAGAGGGAGAGAGAAAGAGAGAGGATCAGAGAGGGAGAGAGAAAGACAGAGGATCCGAGAGGGAGCGAGAAAGAGAGAGGATCAGAGAGGGAGAGAGAAAGAGATAGACAAAAAGGTATCTGACTGCGGCGAGGGAGACAGATATGGTCTGCCTTCCGAAAGACAGCCCATGAATGATAGGCTCAGACTCCCTATCATAAATATGTTTGCAGTGTCACATTTGTTATCCAGTGAACGATGTCACAGGCTACAGAGACAACAGAGACATTATATCAGTGTCAATGAGAGCTGGTGCCCTGTAGTTTTCTGTCTCTACCTTGTTTCCCCTGAGCTCCAGTCATTTAGGCCAGAGGGCCACAGAGTTGTAGTGCCTCAGGCCAGGGCATGGTGTAGGACAGAGGGCTAAGGTACAAAGGCATGTCCTTGTATGGAGAGGCACTTGAATTGCGTGCCAAGGGCCAGCACAGTGGCGCTAAGCCTGGGTACCCTCCTATCAAAGTGGACAGAGGAGAGGCCAATCCAGGACTCAGTGGAAGGCTTCCAGAGAACAGGCAGGGATCAAGGGAGAGAGTGTGTGTGCGTGTGTGTGTGTGTTTGTGTATATGTGAGCGTGCGTTTGTGAGCGTGTGTACGTTTTGTGTTTGCTTGTGCGTATGTGTGTCTACAATTTCACTCACTGAGTCACGTGTGAGAGAATAACTTATTGACTCACACGTTAGTGATGAAATCACAGCGGACTAGATTGAGTTGGAGTTTGAATCAAATTTAAAGAGTGACTCATGAATAATGTCAATCTGAGACTCCTTGGAGTTTGACTCCCTAGATTTAAAGAAAAAGTTTGAGTTGCATATGGTAGAATTGTCAGTGAGAGCTTCTCTGGTTCTCGATGCTGCTGGTTTGGAAGAGCCCCAGTTTGGGATTTACTTTGATAAGACTTTGCCATTGAGGGACTAATGTAGCATGTCTATCTCCAGTATACAGTCTGAGAGCATCCACACATGTACGCATGCACGCACGCACGCATGCTATCCATCCTATGACCAAGACTTCAGATCGCTGACATCCCCTACACAATCAAACAAAGACAAATAATGCAGGAATGACAACATCCCAGAGGTCTGTCTGTGTGCACTGACAGAGAATAAGGGTTGATGGGTTTGTGTTAGAGTTCAGGATGTCTTTATCCAGTACAGCCCGGGGTGGTTTGTTGGAACAGAGTAAGTGGATGAGGATTCGACGTGAGGCCACGTTGTGGTTTAACAGCGCAGTTCCAGAGTCACCCCAGCCAAGGTACCAATTCGACGGAATGCTAGATTTCTATTAATTAAATCATAATTGGGTTTTATATATTTATTTGCCTGAGACATTAGAAGAGAGAGGAGTAAGATTAGGCGGAGATTTGCATGTAAAATGTACGAGCTTCATTAGGCTACCTTGGCAAAGACGGAAACGTTGGGCTGCCTGCGGGGCACACAGATGGCTCTGTATGTTTGATCATTTGCTCCTCTTTCAAGGTCATTAGTTCTGTTTGGTGAACTATCAAAAAGTTTGTTTGAGGTGGGTGAGTTTTAATATATGTCGCGGGACAGCTCCTTTGTGACCATGTTGTGGATGCACACAGATCATTTGGTTGGATATATATGATTTGGGGCATGGGTCGTGTCTAACAAGGTCTGTCAACAGAGATCCTGGTAACAATGAAAAGTTACAAAACTAAAGACACAAGCAAAAAGCAGAATGGCCAGACAGTGAACAAACAGAAATGTTCCCATTAGTCAATTTCCACAGCCCTGCGGAAATCTAATCAGCATAATACAATGATGCTCATAAAAATCTGTCAGTTTAAGCAACAGATAGCTGTCTTGTGTCAATGGATGCATCTCAATGGATGCATCTCGTTATTCTCACGAAACCATCTGTAGGGTCTGAACGATATGACTTAAAAACTATCATGACCCCTCTCTCACATTAAACACAGTGAGAAGGGCAAGGGGCACGCTGTATATACAGAGAGAAAATAAAATATGTTTTATAATATCTGCCCCATAAAATATTGAGAGGTGTTTCCTCCACAACATGAATAAGTACACTTTTACATGAAATGGCTGCAAATGGGTACTTCAGCTGTCCCCATAGATTAACCCTTTTTGGTTTCAGGTAGAACCCTATGTGGAAAGGGTTCTACATTTAATCCAAAAGAGATTTACCTGGATCCAAAAAGGTTTTTTCAAAGGGTTCTACTATGGGGACAGCTGAAGACCCTTTTAGGTTCAAGATGGCACCTTTTTTGGGTTCACAGTGTCACTGTACTACCTGCTAGAAGTGATCTAAACAGCATCCACCCGACCGTCTCTCTCCCTACCTCATTACTTAACAGTGGTCTGGGAAGGTTTGAAAACCCTCTTTAGACAGGCCTGTTTGGTTTTCTTATGGCAGGAAATGAGTTTTGACATAATGGATTTTCGCCCAGCCGGTGTTACATAAACTCTGTGTGGTGCAGCTGGCTTTGTTTGTCTAAAGACTCACTACTTTTCTGTCACTCAAAATGGGTGTAAATAATTAAGATCAGTTCGTCTGCTTCTCTAATATTTCATACAAGCACGTTCATCTCCTACTGAGCACTTGTCTTGATGGATGTCTTTATTTTTTTGTTATTGTGTTTTTTTAATATCATGAATCCAAAATGGTGTCCATTAAAGGTTTAATTTTATAAAACAGCTAATATGAGGCTATATACTTTATTTGCAGCACAGTACACATTTTCTTACATTCAAATTTAATGTAATTACATTTACATGTTAAATATACTGAACAAAACTATAAATGCAACATGCACTATTTCAAAGATTTTACTGAGTTAAAGTTCATATGAGGAAATCAGTCAATTTAAATAAATGAATTAGGCCCTAAACTATGGATTTCAGATGACTGGGAATCCAGATATGTATTTGCTGGTCATAGATACCTTAAAAAATGGGCCTCAGAATCTCGTCACTGTATCTTTGTGCATTCAGATTGCCATTGACAAAAGACAATTGTGTTCGTTGTCCGTAGCTTATGCCTGACCATACCATAACCCCACCCTGTTCACAACGTTGACATCAACAAACCACTCACCCACACAACGCCATACACATGGTCTGTGGTTGTGAGGCCGGTTGGATGTACTGCCAAATTCTCTAAAACGACGCTTATGTCAGAGAAATGAACATCCAATTCTCTGGCAACAGCTGTGGTGGACATTCCTGCAGTCAGCATGCCAATTACATGCTCCTTCAAAACATGAGACATCTGTGGCATTGTGTTGTGTGACAAAACTGCACATTATAGAGTGGCCTTTGATTGTCCCAGCACAAGGTGCACCTGTGTAATGAGCATGCTGTTTAATCAGCTTCTTGATATGCCACACCTGTCAGGTGTATGGATTATCTTGGCAAAGGAGAAATGCTCACTAACAGGGAGTTAAAAACATTTGAGAGAAATAATATTGGTGTGCGTATGGAACATTTCTAGGGTATTTTATTTCAGCTCATGAAACATGGGATCAACACTTTATGTTGCCTTTACATTTTTGTTCAGTGTAATATAAATTAACTTAAAATCAAAATTGATAAATCTGATCGCATAAAACATCTTGCAAAAAATAACCTTAACAAACTATATATTATCGCAAATAGTAAAAATATTGTGATTAGTAAAATGGGTGTTTTCTTTATCTTTGACTCTGAATCCTTGGACCACTGTTTAAACAATCTACATTACAACAATCATTTAAAATATGGATTTTGACATGAGAGTGACTACATCAACAAAGAAGTAAGAGCTTGAGTATTAAAAACTTCCGAATCCCCAAAAATCTAAGCCACGTCAGCATATTACATATTAAACGTTTTTTATATAGAGCATGTCATATTTTAGCATGATGACTGCTTTAAAACCAAGAACACAATAGAGTGAGTTAACAAGAGAATGATAGAGAGAAAAAGAGAGGCTATAGGGCATGATTTTAGTATAGACATAATATAAGTGTGATAATTCAAAATGAGCATGTCAAATTCTGCCTCTTCTGAGATAAACAATAGTACTTTGTCTTAGAGCCAGGTTTCACTTGATAATAACATAGAAAGGGGAAAAAAGTTTAATCAGCTTGAATATTATTGAAGATATATTGCAGATGGACGGTCTTTGCTAGAAGACAGAGAATAAAAATAATAACTTGTATTATTATCTAACTGCAATTAGCTTAACCCATTTATCTCTCCCCATTTGTAACGCTATTTGGACCATTCCACAGCGCCTGGAAATTTGGCCAGTGAGAATGAAATTGATATAGTTCGGGAGATACCATCAGCCCAAAGGGAATGGGGAGGGGGGAGGGGGGGGGGGGGCTTTTAATTTCACAGTCTGTCCTCATGGTTTAAATCCAACTAGTAGCCTCAGATGATTTGGTATGAATTCATTTCTCTCTCATGAATCACGATGGCTTGAGAGTGGGGAATTCATCACCCTCTTTATCATACATACTTCATGTAAACTGCTTTCACGGTTCACACCGAACTTCAGGTCAAAGCATGAGGTCAAAATATGACAGAATGCATGCAAAATTATCACAGAGGTTTCAGTCATCTCAATTGTATTCACTTAATATCTTTGACAATAATCATTTAATATGTGTGAAACACTTTTTTAAAACTTTTCTAAAACGTACAACCAAAGTTAAGATCTTAAAGACTCTAGTAGCAAGTCTTCACTCCAAAACTCCTTCTTTTATTCTTCAGGAGATTAACAGGAGAAATAAATTATAATTTTCTATTTCCAAATAATTTTATGACTAAGACATCTTATTAACATACAGTGAAACCGTCTTTAATGAAGGTATCTGAAGGATCTTAATGTCTGGGGATTATTACATTTTTTCTTAAAAGCATTATTCAACATTGACTAATGAATTTATTGTATTTATTTGTGTTATTTTTGGTATTTTCTTCATGCTAATTGGCTGCTTTCATATTTCTTATTTTCTTTTTTTTTCAAAATAGGGCATCGCAATTACTTCAAATTTCCCATGCATAATTCAAGCTTTGATTTATTTGCATGCAACGTGCCACAGATTGACAAGGAGACACACTCAATTGATGGTTTCTACTGTAAAACAAGGACATGATCAGACTGATAGGATCCTGCTAAGTGGTCCTCTCAGACACGTCTTCTTCACAATTCCACAATATACACTACATCATTTGAATTGTGAAACACATGAAGACCGACACATATAAGACGTCCAGTATGTGTTAGTTGAGACAGCGTGGTTTTGCATCCAACTTTTCAATGAAAGACAACAACAACGTGTAACCCCTGGTGGGAGGGGTTCAACAACACAAACGGCTGGCTACCTCGACTACCCTAAAGGGAATGGGTTAGCTGACCACTCAAAGGTTATCCTCTCCATGGAAAAGCCGGAGTTAAAGCAGGAGTTATCAATGAAGGTTGTCTGGCATCATGGTAATACAGGAGACAAAATTAGGATGGTGCTGGTAACATGTTTGTTCCTTTGGGAAGGAAATTAGACATATTTCACATGGCCCAGTGTGTTTAATACAGACAGCTGGTCCTCTGTGTCTCAGTTGTTGGAGCATGGCACCTGCAATGCCAGGAAAGTGGGTTTGATTCCGAAATCACCCATATGTAGAATGTATGCCCTCAAGAGTGTAAGTCGCTTTGGATAAAAGCGTCTACTAAATGGCATTTATTATTACTTTTACTGTAGATCTGTTAGCTGCTCGTACATCAGTTTCCTGTTCGGGAATCTCCCCTGTACCAGTCAGATATAGCATTGGCCAATTTTTTTTTCAAGGTCAAAAGTTAAAGACTGTACCAACTTCCTGGTTTTAGTCAAAGCAAAAAATAAATAAAACACATGCTATCAGTGAATAGGAACAACTAACACGCCATTGAAAACGAGATGCACCAGACACTAATATCAAATACCCTTTAGACTTTGGCTCTATGATGTTGAATGAATAGAAGTTAACTGATTATGGCTGTGTTCTGCTGAAGCAGTATGCATTAGTTAGTGGGTTGTAATGTGTTGTATGGAAGATTGTGCCTCTAAGGCTCTAATGGCCAGAGTGTGTGAGATAGGCCAGACTGGGCTCCTCTGACAGTGAGAGGGGATAACACAGAGATGAGGAGCAGGCAGAGAGAGAGAGAGAGAGAGAGAGACAGTGGGACAGCGAGACAGAGAGACAGACAGACAGACAGACAGACAGACAGACAGACAGACAGACAGACAGACAGACAGACAGACAGACAGACAGACAGACAGAGAGCAGCACTCAGACACTCAATAGCCACAAAGCGCTATCTGGAGTCAATAGACTGATGTTACAGTGGTGCTAAAGTCTTGTCCAAGAGAATGAGGGAGGGAGGAGGGAATGGGGGAGGGAGAATGAGGGAGGGAGGGAATGGGGGAGGGAGAGAGATAAAGAGAGAATGAGGGCGGGAGAGAAGGAGGGAGAATGAGGGAGGGAGGAGGGAATGGGGGAGGGAGAATGAGGGAGGGAGGGAATGGGGGAGGGAGAGAGATAAAGAGAGAATGAGGGAGGGAGGGAAGGAGGGAGAATGAGGGAGGGAGAGAGGGAGAATGAGGTGGGGGGGAGGGAGAATGAGGGAGGGAGGGAGAATGAGGGAGGGATGGAATGGGGGATGGAGAGAGATAAAGAGAGAATGAGGGAGGGAGGGAGAATGAGGGAGGGAGGGAGGGAATGGGGGAATGGGGGAGGGGGAGAGATAAAGAGAGAATGAGGGAGGGAGGGAGGGAGGGAGGGAGGGAGGGAGGGAGGGAGGGAGGGAGGGAGGGAGGGAGGGAGGGAGGGATAAAGAGAGAGGACAAAGAGGAACAGAGAGATGGAGAGAGAGGGAGAGACAAAGAGGAAGAGAGAGAAAAGAGATAGATCCCCCACTATTTCAGCACCTGTCAAACCTTGAGATAATCATCCATCATACCTTGCTGGTGACTGGAGAGTGTGTGGTCCTTTTTAATGGCTGCAATTGACACAATTCGACTCCTCTACCACCCACAGTGTCCAAAGTGCTACTGTTGCAGTGGGGTTCTGTTTCATTGCACCAGTGCAGAGAAAGGAGAGACATACAGTATGCATCTCTGTCCTAAAGGAGCCATTTACAAAGGTGACCCTGGTAGAACATTTTAAGAAGTGCAATTATTATTAAGACCACTTAGAAGCTAGTATCATTGAGTTGACAACTGAAGGGGACACTTTTCCCCCACCTATATGTTTTTATGTTTGTTGTCATACTTTTTCCTTCAAGTATGAATAAATATCATCCTTAAACTAAAATAAAATATTTTCCCATTATACTTTCTGACCATTAAGAGTATTACCAGAGTAGAATACTTGACAATGTGAGTAAACTTCAGACTTTTACAATAATAACTATTAGGGCTGGTTTCCTAGACTGAGAATAAACCTAGTTCTGGACTAAAAAGCATGCTCAACGGAGAATATCCATTTGAACAAATATAACTTTTACTACTACCAGAGTAGATTATTAGACAATTAGAGTATAAAGTTTGGACTATTAGCAGACTAGACCCCAACACTATCTGTGTAATATGAAGCCCCTCTGTTTCAGGGATTTGATAGGAGACATGACTCTGAGCCTGATGAGAAGCAGAAGCTATGGACAGGTGGGAAAGCCATAGAACAGTGTGAATGAATGGACACAATATCCATCAGTATGTCTGGGTGCCTCGGCAGAGAGCTAGCTACTGGCTTCCACACAAAGACGGGATTGTCCTCTTTATAATGGAACTCAATGCAGGTCCCCGGCACCATCCTGCAAAATACATTGTGTGTGTGTGTGTGTGTGTAGCACTGCACAAGGTCTCAATATAATAATTTTTCTGAACCGAAACCACAGTAAGGTGAGCTCAGACATTGGAACACGCGTTAATAGCGCATCTGACATGGCTGGAAGTCCCATGGAGCAGTGGGGTGGGTAGGCACGCGAACGGAAGCGGCCCATCTAATGGAGGACCCCGGTGGGAGGTGGCGCGGGCCCAGGGCCTCTGGCGAGCTTTATTAGAAGGCCAGGGAGATGCCTGGCTGCTGTGGTTTCTGGGTTTCAGATGATTCTAGTTTCAGGTGACATGGATCATGCTCTATTAGCAGACTCTTCCTACCACAGTTTTCTTTGGCAGCCACACAGGTTCTGCAGCTCCAAGCCTAGGACTAGTTTTCCACATGCCGCGACCTCCATCAAACACACACACACACACACACAAACACATGCACGCACACACACACACATACACACACACGTACACAAACACACACACATGCACACAAACACACACACTCAAACCAGATATATTCTCAGATAAATATACACATACAGAGACACTTAGAGACACACACATATTCTGGGAACACACTCACAAATAAGGATCTATGCACACTTACGAAACATTACACACATCCTACACTTCTGACTCCTGACTAAAACACATTGAGACCCTTATTAGAATCATACATACACAGGTACAGATAGTAGACAAACACCACCCCCTGAGACACACATATACACATACACCCCTCCTATCCCCCACCCCCCAATATCAACACACACACTCACAAATATTGTTCAGGGCCCAAAGGTTGATACCTGCCTTGACAGGGCAGCGATGGAGGTATTGGGCACCAGTGGTGTTTGTGAAGTACAGAACTGTGTCCACACATCCTGCAGCCTCTGTGAAGTGGTCGGATGCTGGTCCCTCTCTCTGCCCTCTGCATTCAGTCCTGCATTCTGGGTGGCTTGAGGACGCAGTTCACATCTCCTCACTCTCTTTCTTTCTCTCCTTCTTGTTCTCTCTCCCCCTCTCTTTCTCCCGCTGTTGTCATGGTCTGTTACTCCCTCTCTTCCTCTCCATGTTTTCTCTCTCCCTTTCTCTTTTCTTCGCCTTCGCCTTCTCCATCTCTTTCTCTCTCCCTCTTGTTTTCTCTCTCTTTCTCTCGCTCTCAATCTCTCTCTTTCTCTCTCCCTTTATCTCTTTCTCTCTTTCTCTCTCCGTCTCTTTCTCTCTCTCTCTCTCCCTCTCTCTCTCTCGCTCTCTCTGTCTCTCTCTTTCTCTCTCCGTCTCTTTCTCCATGAAAGTAGACAGTGCTGGTGTGACATTGCCTGTCTAAACACTGAAAGGCACTGTGTCATCTCCTGGGGTTTGCATGGAAATGTACAGTGGAACAACTTGAAATGGTTTTCCCTTCCTTTTGGTACGCAGCTTATGCCTTTGTGAAAATGACAACTCTGTCTTCATGGTTTCTTGGTTTCAATATTATCGCCTAGTACATTTCAGGCTAGGCTAGTAAAGTGGCTTGGCTGTACTATAGTTGGGAATACAGCTAGGGTAGTGAAGTGGCTTGGATATACAGTATAATCTAGAGTAAGGCTAGTGAAGAGGCTTGGCTGTACTGTATAGGCCAAGAAGCCTGGCTGATACACCTAATTGAAGCGAAGGGTAGACAAATGGGTTGACTGGAAACTCTTTGTTTTTTTTAAAGTGACTGTAACGGTTTCTCTGGGGTAGAACAGAAGGTGTCTACTTACACATGTCACATCCTGTGTTTATATTCTTACAGAGCGTGTCAGGGGCAATGAATAAGGCACTTGTGACAATTCATGCCCATTCACTGAATGGCAGTGAATGAGATGTTTGGTCAATACACCAACTCCTTAGCAACCATTTCTGAAGTTAAATGGAAGTGAATTTTTATGCTCTGGCCGGCACCCAATACACACACAGTCGGGTACGGCTTCATTGCAGCGTGTATAAAAATAATTTATTCTGGTTAGACCATTTTGCCAAATCTTTTAATCACCATCAAGGCCTTTAAATGTGAGTTACTGTTTTTATTTGTTTGGATCAGTTTTCAAATTCTTACCATTCCTATATGGTGCATATTGCATCGATTTATCACGCGGCGGGGGAGAGACATAGTACTCACCTTGGTTTTCTGGGTAAAGAGAGATCATTTTGATACTTTACGACAAACTGCTCAGGCATCTATGAATCATTGCACTGATAGCCCATGTATTTATGTTTGCCGTCTATTTGCTGTGTAACCCGCGTGGAATCGAGATTTTCAACAGAGGATATTTTCATCCGTGCTGATCTGATTTTAATGAAAGCTTCTGTCACTCGCAAAGCTAACCGGTGTAATTTGTTGTATATACTGTGGCTGGAGTGAAAATGGCAGCTGAACAGGCTCATAATGTTTGGAGGAGGCCAAGCATTGAGAAGAAACCTACTGTGCACACCTTGGCTTTCTCTGAACAAGTTTTTTTTATTTATTTTTACTCTGATTTAATGTGCAAACTAATGTTGTGAGTTAGTGTATCGTACGAACTCTATTAGTCAATGTTAATAGATACCATACTGTCACTGTCAAACTACCCTCTTACAGATCAGATGATAAACATTATGCAACCGAATAATTAGAAAACCTAGCTAATATTAGATGACATTTGACAGCATAACATTCATACTGAGGTAATCCAATCCAAATAGGATGTGCTACCTGGCGTGAGAGAGGCCTACTGTAAGTTAATGCACCACTCCGGGTTGACCAATGGGAATATTTGGCCTGTGTAAAGAACCTCTAAGAGCCAGCTCACGACGCCATGTTTGCGGAGAGGGATAATTTGACAGTCAGATAAACCAGCAAGCAGACGGATAAACAGACCGTTGGGCTGCGACAGAGATCTCACTGTCAGTCTCAGTGTAAGTTCTGTTCCTCTTTCACTCCTAACAGCCAATGGGGCAATATTTGAGTAGACAGTCTCAAGGCTTCCAAATATTGAACAACATGACGGTTTTTCATTAGCTTTTTTCTTGATTCTTGTACTATGTTTTTGGGGAGATGCCCACAAATCCCAAACAAACAAGCAGGCGAATATTTGGCCTGACTCATCAGAGAGTGAAGACACACACACACACACACACACACACACACACACACACACACACACACACACACACACACACACACACACACACACACACACACACACACACACAAAACTTTTTCACTCCCTCTCTACCTGATGAAGCTGCTACAGATACAGCTTGCCATTAGTAAACCTATTTTGATCAAATCCTCTATCTCTATTGAATGCTGTCCTCTACATAACATAATGTTGGCACAATTGAAAATACATTTTATCAATACAATTAAAGTCTAGTTTGTTCTCAATCATTAAATATGAGCCCACCCTTCTTTGATGCCATATCAGCCTTCTAAAAGCGTCTGCTTGATGTAGGAGTGGCAGAGTGACAGTTCTGTGGCGTCTCTGTGTTGGTGCTGGTGTCTGAGAGTGTGTGTGCTCAGCGTTAGGTGGCCCCTGTACACAGTGACGTTGTCACACCTCTCCCGGGACCCTGCTCTGTTTCCCGCGGCTTTCCTGGATCCTGGAATGTATCTCTGTGGTGCTGCAGGGCTGTGGGCGTCTGGCACAGATAGCACTCTGATAGCACGGTGACGGACAGGCAGGCAACTTCCCCCTGCTCCCTGCCTGCTGCCCCTCTGCTCCCACAGCGATGGCAACCTGCTTTGCCTGCTCCTGGTGTCAGAGTGTGCATGGGGGGATGTCTGTCTGTCTGTCTGTCTGTCTGTCTGTCTGTCTGTCTGTCTGTCTGTCTGTCTGTCTGTCTGTCTGTCTGTCTGTGTTTGACTTGGCTCATATTTTTAACAGACATAATCTATTGATGATATTATCTGTTGCTATATAACTAATGGCAATGATGCTTGAAATCAGTGCCACTTATTTTCATGTAACTCACTGAAATTAATACATTGAAAGGATATGAAAACAACCATTAGCCGAGTGAGAAAGATGGTAAATATCACAAAGAATACGTTATTACGATGAGTAGTGATCTCGCTACTTTGATTTAGAACTTCTCTCTCCCTCGAAATTACTTATCAAATACAAGTGCTGGCATATAACTTTTGTTCCTAAGTTTCTCTGTGTCTGTTTGCTTTTTCACAAATGTCATTGGCATTCCTTCATTCTTCTCTGGAGGTGGCCTGTAGGGGAAAGGCTAATATCTTGTGTGTCAATTCACAGCATGAAAACTTTTAGATCTATATAAGGTTACTCATTGCAGAACGTATTTTCTAAGAGAAAAGAGAAATGCATTATTTATGAACATATTCCCAGTCCATGGTTAATTGTTTATTTTTTCACAGTGTCTTTGATGTAACCAGCCAGGCACTTACAGTAGTCTGTGAAGAGCTGAATATTTTCCATTACTCTTTTAATATATATAATTATTGTGTGTCATTGCTAAGTTTGTGTTAGTTTGATGTTTCCCAACCAGCTAAATAAAGTAAGAGTAAAAGGAAAATGGCACTTGCATTGCTTTTACACAATCTGTAATAACGCTCATGAATAAGTTAATGATCAGATCAGCCCCTGGTAGTTAGTCCCTTCATTCTCCTAGCACCACAATTGATGTACCTTTTACCGTATCCTTCACCAATACATGCCAGTTTACAGTCCTCATGGGGCTTGTAAAATCAGATTGAGATATTCTTCAACATGTCAGTGAGTAAAACAACATGGAGTGTCCACAGACGCCTCAGTGTTCTTCACCGGGCTTTCTGTAATGAACTGCGCTGGGTAAATTCCTGGGTTAACGTTATGGGCCCATATCTGCCTGCTCAGCACTCTCAGCCATTAGGCAGGGTTTGGGTGGGAGCAAACGCCCAGGCCGCAGAAGAAATTAAAACAGTCATGAAAGCAGTTTAAACAACAACAAAGAAAATGGCCCCCTGTAATTAGATTTTAAAAAAAACGTTCAAAACAAAGACGATTTGTGCGTACACCCTGCCAGGCTAAAGTCTTCCAATGATGCTTCAGAGTGGGCCCAGGGTAGGATGGGGTAGCCTTAGTGGTGCGCTCATGGTGGCCATTTTGAATTTGTTAATGTTGTGAATAAGAGGTATTGTTGCCAGAGAGCTGGCAGAAAGAGATGTTCTATATTGCCTAGTAGGTCTGTTTATGTACGCTCCCACGTTGGATATAAGATGAGTGCTTTTACTGTGTCTTCTATATATGGTCTGAATAGATCAACAAATATGAATTCATGACCAGGGGAAGGAATTAAAAGACATTGTTTACTTTTTAGGTTTTCATACCTTTTGAGTGTCCTAAAGTTGAGCTGTGTCCATGTTCCACTAAATGTATTCCATAAAAACCTCTGAAGTCGTGATTCCCAGCAGGAAAGAAAATAATTTGCACCAGTTCATTCTGGCACAATTCTTCCCGAAAATTATTTCAGATTTGCTAAAACATCAGTTACAAAATGATGGTTTAAAGGTGTACTTCTAAGCTAAGCGGTCTTGTTCTCTTTCCTTGAAATCATATACATTGTGTTATATTGGTAAATCATATACAGTGCCTTGCGAAAGTATTCGGCCCCCTTTAATACTTTGTAGCGCCACCTTTTGCTGCGATTACAGCTGTAAGTCGCTTGGGGTATGTCTCTATCAGTTTTGCACATCGAGAGACTGACATTTTTTCCCATTCCTCCTTGCAAAACAGCTCGAGCTCAGTGAGGTTGGATGGAGAGCATTTGTGAACAGCAGTTTTCAGTTCTTTCCACAGATTCTCGATTGGATTCAGGTCTGGACTTTGACTTGGCCATTCTAACACCTGGATATGTTTATTTTTGAACCATTCCATTGTAGATTTTGCTTTATGTTTTGGATCATTGTCTTGTTGGAAGACAAATCTCCGTCCCAGTCTCAGGTCTTTTGCAGACTCCATCAGGTTTTCTTCCAGAATGGTCCTGTATTTGGCTCCATCCATCTTCCCATCAAGTTTAACCATCTTCCCTGTCCCTGCTGAAGATAAGCAGGCCCAAACCATGATGCTGCCACCACCATGTTTGACAGTGGGGATGGTGTGTTCAGCTGTGTTGCTTTTACGCCAAACATAACGTTTTGCATTGTTGCCAAAAAGTTCCATTTTGGTTTCATCTGACCAGAGCACCTTCTTCCACATGTTTGGTGTGTCTCCCAGGTGGCTTGTGGCAAACTTTAAACGACACTTTTTATGGATATCTTTAAGAAATGGCTTTCTTCTTGCCACTCTTCCATAAAGGCCAGATTTGTGCAATATACGACTGATTGTTGTCCTATGGACAGAGTCTCCCACCTCAGCTGTAGATCTCTGCAGTTCATCCAGAGTGATCATGGGCCTCTTGGCTGCATCTCTGATCAGTCTTCTCCTTGTATGAGCTGAAAGTTTAGAGGGACGGCCAGGTCTTGGTAGATTTGCAGTGGTCTGATACTCCTTCCATTTCAATATTATCGCTTGCACAGTGCTCCTTGGGATGTTTAAATCTTGGGAAATATTTTTGTATCCAAATCCGGCTTTAAACTTCTTCACAACAGTATCTCGGACCTGCCTGGTGTGTTCCTTGTTCTTCATGATGCTCTCTGCGCTTTTAACGGACCTCTGAGACTATCACAGTGCAGGTGCATTTATACGGAGACTTGATTACACACAGGTGGATTGTATTTATCATCATTAGTCATTTAGGTCAACATTGGATCATTCAGAGATCCTCACTGAACTTCTGGAGAGAGTTTGCTGCACTGAAAGTAAAGGGGCTGAATAATTTTGCACGCCCAATTTTTCAGTTTTTGATTTGTTAAAAAAGTTTGAAATATCCAATAAATGTCGTTCCACTTCATGATTGTGTCCCACTTGTTGTTGATTCTTCACAAAAAAATACAGTTTTATATCTTTATGTTTGAAGCCTGAAATGTGGCAAAAGGTCGCAAAGTTCAAGGGGGCCGAATACTTTCGCAAGGCACTGTATATTGTGTTACATTGGTAAGTAATATACATTGTCTTTAATCAGAGAGGAGGTGGCAAAGCGAGAGGCTTGACTCTGTCCCCAAAACTGTCCCCAGGAAAATACAGTGTTAGTGGAAGTGGGGATTTTTTTGTTTGGAGGTCAATCTAATTTGATCAACATGAAATGTAATTGCTAATTTGTTACTTGAGGCTCACTTGATCTAAGAAAAGTTTTGTGATGATTATGTTGTTACGAATGTCCTGATGTACTGTAAGTGGACAGAAGTGGCATTCCGCAAACTTTGAGATTTTTTTTTTATATCAGAGTTGTGCCTGTTATTCACATGCATATCTGCCCTCTCATTGTCATATCTCCTCCCGCATGCCTTTAGCCTTTGCGGAAATGCATTCCCATTGTTAGAGCGGTCAGTCCAGTATCTTGTCCGTATATAGATCATCTTTTAATTATTATTTTTTCCCCCCTTTTTCTCCCCCCATTTTCTCCCCAATTTCGTGGTATCCAATTGTTTTAGTAGCTACTATCTTGTCTCATCGCTACAACTCCCGTACGGGCTCGGGAGAGACGAAGGTTGAAAGTCATGCGTCCTCCGATACACAAACCAACCAAGCCGCACTGCTTCTTAACACAGCGCGCATCCAACCCAGAAGCCAGCCGCACCAATTGTGTCGGAGGAAACACTGTGCACCTGGCAACCTTGGTTAGCGCGCACTGCGCCCAGCCCGCCACAGGAGTCGCTGGTGCGCGATGAGACAAGGACATCCCTATCGCCAAGCCCTCCCTAACCCGGACAATGCTAGGCCAATTGTGCGTCGCCCCACGGACCTCCCGGTCGCGGCCGATTACGACAGAGCCTAGGCGCGAACCCAGAGTCTCTGATGGCACAGCTGGCGCTGCAATACAGCGCCCTTAAACACTGCGCCACCAAATTTACCATGCCTGCTTCTTTTGGGCTGTTGTGTATCTGAAAGGGGTAGGTGGTCAAACCAAGGATAAATAAATCCCAACTAAAGATCTAAGGGCCATCCTACGAAGCAGGTTTGAAAAGACCTAAGGGCCATCCTTCTGAAGCAGGTTTGAAAAGACCTAAGGGCCATCCTACGAAGCAGGTTTGAAAAGACCTAAGGGCCATCCTGCCGAAGCAGGTTTGAAAAGACCTAAGGGCCATCCTGCCGAAGCAGGTTTGAAAAGACCTAAGGGCCATCCTATGAAGCAGGTTTGAAAAGACCTAAGGGCCATCCTGCCGAAGCAGGTTTGAAAAGACCTAAGGGCCATCCTATGAAGCAGGTTTGAAAAGACCTAAGGGCCATCCTACGAAGCAGGTTTGAAAAGACCTAAGGGCCATCCTGCCGAAGCAGGTTTGAAAAGACCTAAGGGCCATCCTACGAAGCAGGTTTGAAAAGACCTAAGGGCCATCCTGCCGAAGCAGGTTTGAAAAGACCTAAGGGCCATCCTACGAAGCAGGTTTGAAAAGACCTAAGGGCCATCCTGCGACGCAGGTTTGAAAAGACCTAAGGGCCATCCTACGATACAGGTTTGATAAGACCTAAGGGCCATCCTATGAAGCAGGTTTGAAAAGACCTAAAGGCTATCCTACGAAGCAGAATTGAAAAGACCTAGAGCCATCCTACGAAGCAGGTTTGAGGAGTTAGCAAGGTAACTCTGGTGAACTCTGAGTTCAACTTGGCATAACCGGGCATACAAAAGAGGCTCACCTTTTAGCCAGGTACATTTCTATCACAGGAGGTTGGTGGCAACTTGATTGGGGAGGACGGGCTCATGGTAATGGCTGGAGTGGAATCAGTGTAATGGTATCAAATACATCAAACACATGGTTTCCATGCATTTGATGCCATTCCATTTATTCCATTCCAGCCATTATTGTGAGCCGTCTTTCCCTCAGCAGCATCCAAAGGTCCTCCAAAGATCTCTATGGCAAAGAATCCTGCTCTGGGTGCAGGCTAACTCACGGCTGACTCTACTTATTCTGAATTAAATGACTGAGACGCGAATTCAGATACCTTCCCTTTTGTAAAGATTGATTCATCATCCCCTTCATTTGAGGAAGATTACTAATTAAATATTGTATTGATCAAATGTTTTTTGTGTGTTAAAAATAGTTGTGTTAAAATATATCATACTTCACATCATATATATCAATACACATTTAGTAATGACAGAATGCATTTTAAACTTCACACAATATAACACTTTTGCATGACATAATAACAAATAAATATATAGGAGTGGGAAAAAAGGTGCTTCTGCATTGATACGCACACCAAAGTACACCTAATACGGCATCAATGTATAAAGATCACACTTCCAAAAGCCTATTTCACACCATAGCCTGAATTTGCAAGATAACTTTCTTTCATTTAGATTTTGGCACAAATGAAAATGTGGCTCTGACTCCCACAAGGATTGATGTTTCAGCATTGTGTATAAAACTGATACGTATTAAAGGGAATATACCTGCAAGAAAATGGTAAATAAGGGGCTGTTTGAAAGATGGTCAAAATAAACATTGCCTTATATTTTTTACAGGTAATGTATTGTCTGAAACTGAAAATGAATATACTTTCTGAAATAGGTATTAGCATTGTAAATTGCTAGGTTAAATCTGCCTCCTGCTTTTACCCGTCTTACCGTGAAAGACTTGCCCACATTCCAGCGAGAACACAGTCAAAACAGGAAGCAAATAGATTAAACTAAATGGATACAAGATCAATCGTGGAGGACAAGATATGTACAGAGAGCTTAAGATTTTACATTCCAACTTAATATTTGCCAATTGAGAAAATGATGTTTTGGAAGAAATTGTGCTAGAATTAGCTTGTGTAAAGACTGCTGAGGTTTTATGGACAGGCCTATATGGAATACATGCAGTGGAACATGGACACATTTCACTTTTATAGTGGAACTGACAGCGTTTTAGCTACTTTGCAGATTTGGAAAACTCACCATTCCACGACGTACAGTAAGGCATTGTTTGCAGAATAGATGGATTCAATTCAATGCATGGTTAATATAATTCACCAATACATTTCTTAGTAGTCCCAAAAATATTGCTATCAGGTTGTAAATCACAGCTGGCCTGGTACATTGTTTGCTGCCTCCATTCAGGATGTACTATTTCACTTTCAATTACTCAATATTTTGGACAAAAATGGACGAATGTGACTAAGGCTGGGAATGTCAATACAATCAAACGAGCATTGGCAATGATCACAATTCAAATCAAATCAAATGTTATTGGTCACATACACATTTTTAGCAGATGTTATTGCGAGTGTAGCGCAATGCTTTTGCTCCTAGTTCCAACAGTGCATCAGTATCTATCAAGGCACAACAATACACACAAATCTAAAAGTAAAAGAATGGAATTAAGAAATATAGAAATATTAGATTGAGTAATGTTGGAGTGGCATTGACTAAAATACAGTAAAGTAGAATACAGTAAATACATATGAGATGAGTAAAGCAGTATGTAAACATTATTTAAACATTATTATAGGGACTAGTGTTCCATTATTAAAATGGCCAGTGATTCCATGTCTATGTAAATAGGACAGCAGCCTCTAAGGTGCAGGGTTAGGTAACCAGGTGGAAGCCGGCTAATGATGGCTATTTAACAGTCTGATGGCCATAAGATAGAAGCTGTTTTTCAGTCTCTCAGTCCCAGCTTTGACACACCTGTACTGACCTTGCCTTCTGGATGATAGCAGGGTAGACATGCCGTAGCTCGGGTGGTGGTTGATGTCTTTGCTGATCTTTATGGCCTTCCTGTGACACCGGGTGCTGTGGGTCGCAAGTAGTTTGCCCCCGGTGATGAGTTGGGCAGACCGCACCACCCTCTGGAGATCCCTGCAGTTGCGGGTGGTGCAGTCGCCATACCAGGCAGTGAAACAGCCCGACCGGATGCTCTCAATTGTGCATCTGTAAAAGTTTGTGAGGGTTTTAGGGGCCAAGCCAAATTTCTTCAGCCTCCTGAGGTTGAAGAGACGCTGTTGCGCCTTCTTCATCCCACTGTCTGTGTGGGTGGACCATTCCAGACCAT
This sequence comes from Oncorhynchus mykiss, assembly GCF_057628025.1. Classification (NCBI taxonomy): domain Eukaryota; kingdom Metazoa; phylum Chordata; class Actinopteri; order Salmoniformes; family Salmonidae; genus Oncorhynchus; species Oncorhynchus mykiss. Next base: position 16,184,201 of record NC_143027.1, on the reverse strand, counting down.
CAGTGATGTGTAAGCTGAGGAACTTGAAGTTTTCCACCTGCTTCCTGTGCTTGGCCCTCCTATGTTGAACATAATAAGCGGCTCTCTATCCACCGGATGTGTACCAAACTCACTAAAAGTGGCAGTAATAAAGCCTCTCTTGAAAAAGCCAAACCTTGACCCAGAAATTATAAAGAACTATCGGCCTATATCGAATCTTCCATTCCTCTCAAAAATTTTAGAAAAGGCTGTTGCGCAGCAACTCACTGCCTTCCTGAAGACAAACAATGTATACGAAATGCTTCAGTCTGGTTTTAGACCCCATCATAGCACTGAGACTGCACTTGTAAAGGTGGTAAATTACCTTTTAATGGCATCAGACCGAGGCTCTGCATCTGTCCTTGTGCTCCTAGACCTTAGTGCTGCTTTTGATACCATCGATAACCACATTCATTTGGAGAGATTGGAAACCCAAATTGGTCTACACAGACAAGTTCTGGCCTGGTTTAGATCTTATCTGTCGGAAAGACATCAGTTTGTCTCTGTGAATGGTTTGTCCTCTGACAAATCAACTGTACATTTCGGTGTTCCTCAAGGTTCCGTTTTAGGACCATTATTGTTTTCACAATATATTTTACCTCTTGGGGATGTCATTCGAAAACGTAATGTTAACTTTTACTGCTCTGCGGATGACACACAGCTGTACATTTCAATGAAACATGGTGAAGGCCCAAAATTGCCCTCGCTAGAAGCCTGTGTTTCAGACATAAGGAAGTGGATGGCTGTAAACTTTCTACTTTTAAACTCGGACAAAACAGAGATGCTTGTTCTAGGTCCCAAGAAGCAAAGAGATCTTCTGTTGAATCTGACAATTAATCTTAATGGTTGTACAATCGTCTCAAATAAAACTGTGAAGGACCTCGGCATTACTCTGGACCCTGATCTCTCTTTTGACGAACATATCAAGACAGTTTCAAGGACAGATTTTTTCCATCTACGTAACATTGCAAAAATCAGAAACTTTCTGTGCAAAAATGATGCAGAAAAATGAATCCATGCTTTTGTTACTTCAAATCAAAATCAAATCAAATTTATTTATATAGCCCTTCGTACATCAGCTGATATCTCAAAGTGCTGTACAGAAACCCAGCCTAAAACCCCAAACAGCAAGCAATGCAGGTGTAGAAGCACGGTGGCTAGGAAAAACTCCCTAGAAAGGCCAAAACCTAGGAAGAAACCTAGAGAGGAACCAGGCTATGTGGGGTGGCCAGTCAACTTCTGGCTGTGCCGGGTGGAGATTATAACAAAACATGGCCAAGATGTTCAAATGTTCATAAATGACCAGCATGGTCCATGGTCTCCTGACCCCTCCTGTCTCAGCCTCCAGTATTTATGCTGCAGTAGTTTATGTGTCGGTGGGCTATGGTCAGTTTGTTATATCTGGAGTACTTCTCCTGTCCTATCCGGTGTCCTGTGTGAATTTAAGTGTGCTCTCTCTAATTCTCTCTTTCTCTCTTTCTTTCTCTCTCTCGGAGGACCTGAGCCCTAGGACCATGCCTCAGGACTACCTGGCATGATGACTCCTTGCTGTCCCCAGTCCGCCTGGCCGTGCTGCTGCTCTAGTTTCAACTGTTCTGCCTGTGATTATTATTATTTGACCATGCTGGTCATTTATGAACATTTGAACATCTTGGCCATGTTCTGTTATAATCTCCACCAGGCACAGCCAGAAGAGGACTGGCCACCCCACATAACCTGGTTCCTCTCTAGGTTTCTTCCTAGGTTTTGGCCTTTCTAGGGAGTTTTTCTTAGCCACCGCGCTTCTACACCTGCATTGCTTGCTGTTTGGGGTTGTAGGCTGGGTTTCTGTACAGCACTTTGAGATATCAGCTGATGTACGAAGGGCTATATAAATACATTTGATTTGATTTGTTTCAACTGCGGTCCCGTCGATTTGGATATGGGCATGCACCCTCTGCTGTTTCCACGATCACATGAAATGCGATGGCGATTGCATCGCCTGTGGATCTATTGGGTCAGTAAGAAAATTGAAGTGGGTCTAGGGTGTCAGGTAAGGCAGAGGTGACATGATCCTTAACTAGCTTCTCAAAGCACTTCATGATGACAGAAGTGAGTGCTACGGGGTGATAGTCATTCAGTTCAGTTACCTTTGCTTTCAGGAACAATGGTGGACATCTTGAAACAAGTAGGGACAGCAGAGGGACTTCAGCCAGCTGGTCTATGTATGCTCTGAGGACGTGGCCTAAGGATGCAGTCTGGGCCGGCAGCCTTGCTAGGGTTAACACACTTAACTGTCTTACTCGCGCCGGCCACAGAGAAGGAGCGCCCACAGTCCTTGGTAGCGGGTCGCGTTGGTGGCACTGTGTTATCCTCGAAGAAGGTGTTTAGCTTGTTCGGAAGCAAGACAATGGTGTCCGCGACGTTACTGGAATTCTCTTGTAGTCAGTGATTGTCTGTAGACCCTGCCACATACCTCTCGTGTCTGAGCAGTTGAATTGCAACTCCACTTTGTCTCTGTACTAATGTTTTGCCTGTTTGATTGCCTTACAGAGGGAATAACCACACTGCTTTTATTCGTATTCGGCCATATTCCTTGCCATGGTTATGTACGGTGGTTTGCGCTTTCAGTTTTGCGTGAATGCTGCCATCTAGCCACGGTTTCTGGTTTGGGTAGGTTGTAATAGTCACAGTGTGTACAACATCTCCTATACACTTCCTGATGAACTCACCAAATCTGTGTATTCGTGGTCCAATGTTTTTCCAGTGCGAGTACTATAGTCAATGTGATGGTAGTACCTCATTAGTGTTTTCCTCAAATTTGCTTTGTTAAAATCGACAGCTACAATAAATCTGGCCTCGGGATATGTGGTTTCGTTTGCATAAATTCCAGTGTAGTTCGTGGTATTAGCTTGATAAACACAGATGTGACAATAACCAAAGAGAATTATCTTGGGAGGTAATACGGTCAGCATTTGATTGGGAGATATTCTAGGTCGGGTGAACTAAAGGACTTGAGTTTCTGTATGTCATCACAATCACACCATGAGTAGTTAATCATGAAACATACACCCCTGCCTTTCTTCTTCCAAGGGAGAGTTCTTTATTCCTGTCTGCACTGTCAAGGCCGTCGAAAGAACTAGACCAAAGCGTAGCATGGTGAGCGTATATATTCCTTTTATTTAGGATGACGCCGACAAATACAATAAACAATACAAAACAACCGTGAAGCTTAAGGGCTATGTGCCACAAACAAAGTTAACTTCCCACACTGAAAGGAGGGAAAAGGGCTACCTAAGTATGATTCCCAATCAGAGACAACGATAGACAGATGTCCCTGATTGAGAACCATACCCGGCCAAAACATAGAAATACAAAATCATAGTAAACAAAAACATAGAAAGCCCACCCTAAATCACACCCTGACCAAACCAAATAGATACATAAAAGGGCTCTCTAAGGTCAGGGCGTGACATGCACGATGTACTGAGATCCCAGCTTGCTGTATGGGTGTATGTTACAATCCCTGATGTCTCTCTGGAAGGAGATCCCCCGCACTGAGCTCATGAGCAAGTAATATACTCGGAAGCGGTGGATGGTCTCCTGAGTTGGACTAGAAGTCCACCCCGAATACCACTTCCTTGCCAGCTGTGTTTTATTCAGACTGCAGCTGTTTAAGTACTTACGTCTGGTAAACGCAACCGGTCGAACGACCAAATGGTACTCTGAAGTGTCCATTATAACAAGCTACAACTACGAAAGACTTTGATCTCTGGTGGACAAACCAGAGACTTTCAGTTGACAATATATCTAGCAGACGGACCGGCGATCGCAGAGAGGGACAACTAAGGCATACACTCGTAAATATGTAAATTGCAATTTATTTTCGAATGAGTGGTTGTTCTTGTTCAAAGTATTAACATTTTCATGAGTGTAGCTATCGACTGTATGTACGGGGGTCCACTCTGAGATTCCCACCCTTGAGCTGGCCCCACCGCTTTCCTTTGTCTACTAAGCTGTCATATCGGCTTAGCCCACTATGGACTTTTCAGTGTCATGTCAGTAACCAATGTCAGTAACCAATGTATATTGTGTATATATTGTGTGTGTTTATGTAATTCTGTGATTGATTAGTTAGTTAGTAAATAAATAATTAAGCCAATTTGTATATTGCTGATACATGATTAATGATGCTAGGGTTCGTGCAGATATCCAAGGGGTTTGCAACGTTCAGGAATGATGAGGTAATACTACATTAATAGAAGACTGTAATCGATAAGATAATAAAATATCTGAAGAGGAAATACCTGAAGAGGAAATATTTCCTGTATATTCAGGAAATTGCAACTCTATAAACAATGTTTTCCTGTGGTGCACCGACTTCCTAGTTAATTACTATTCCATGATTGGTTTAATCACGGAATAATTATACATTGAGAATTGATTTGATAATATAACAGTCTTCACATTTAATGACAGCAAACGCTACGACACCGCTTTCCCACTCTATATTGTTATAGAATTTTCACAAATGCCTAAGAATTTATCAAAACGTGAAAATTACCATATCTAAGTGCTCGCTTGTTAGAAAATGTATTTTAAAAAGTGTCATTCTTCATGGGAGTGTATATGAGCAGATTTGAATAAGATTTCATGTTACTAAAATGCTGTCAGCTCCGCTTGAAGACTCTCTCAAGGTATGAACATTTGTTCATAGTTTGTTTTCAATGTTTTAACTTATCTTCCAACTATAATTTGTACAGTTATTCAAAATAAAACGATGCAGAACATTACTAGCAATGTAGAATTTAAGAAGCTTTCTCATATTTGATGTACAGAGTATCCTTCATATACATACAGCTCTGTCTGGTGTGGTGACTAATGAAGGCAATGCTTCACATTAGAAGTTGTGAGTGGGCTAAGTTGGAACATGGCCGTGTGTGGTCAGATCTGGAGTGCATTCATTAGTCAGATTCAATTGCGAAACATTTAGTCTGTTCAAGTTTTGCAATGGAAACTGTTTACAGTTTACTCTAGGAACCAAATGGAAGCAAACATGTAAACAGAATGAAACGGAGAAGGACCTACCTGAATTAATCTAATAGAAACTTACATTTTGCAATGGAATCCGACTAATGAACATACAGTATATACCTCCGTCATCCTCCCAGGTATGCCAGACTCCCCGCCGGCAGATCCACCTGTCTAGTCTGGAGAGCCCCCGTACCGTAAGCAGGTTCTGGAGGTGTGGCTCTTCAAATGCTTACTGTGGGAGATGTCATAGAAATGTTATGGTGTGCCTAGAAGAGCCACCTCATCAACACTGGCTCTGTGGAATGAACCCCCACACCCTACCTCTCCCTTCCTCCCACCTACCTCTCCCTCCCCCCATCTACCTCTCCCTTCCTCCCACCTACCTCTCCCTTCTCCCCACCTACCTCTCCCTCCCTCCCACCTACCTCTCCCTTCCTCCCACCTACCTCTCCCTTCCTCCCACCTACCTCTCCCTTCCTCCCACCTACCTCTCCCTCCCCCCATCTACCTCTCCCTTCCTCCCACCTACCTCTCCCTTCCTCCCACCTACCTCTCCCATCCTCCCACCTACATCTCCCTTCCTCCCACCTACCTCTCCCTCCCCCCATCTACCTCTCCCTTCCTCACACCTACCTCTCCCTTCCTCCCACCTACATCTCCCTTCCCCCCACCTACCTCTCCTTTCCTCCCACTTACCTCTCCGTCCCCATACCTAACTACCTACCTCTCCCTCCCCATACCTAACTACCTACCTCTCCGTCCCCATACCTAACTACCCACCTCTCCGTCCCCATATCTAACTACCTACCTCTCCCTCCCCCACCTAAACCTCTCCCTTCCCATCCCTCCACCTCTCCCACCTACCTCTCGCTTCCCCCAACCTCAGCCCGCCCCACCTACCTCTCCCTTCCCCCGACCTCACCTCACCTCACCCCACCCCACCTACATCTACCAACCCCAACCCCCATGAGTCTATTTACTCACCTGCTTGTTCGCCCGAAGCGACAGCATCCCCTCAACCCCCACACCCCCACCCTCCTCCACTTAGACACCCCCCATCCCTCCATCCCCCCGTCCCTCCTATCATCTTCCTCAGAGATATGATGAGCCAGGAGCAACACATTCCCTCTCTTCCTGCTCTCCTCCCTCTTCTCTCCCGGGGCTGTTTGATTTATCCTCTCACCTCTTCCTCTTCTCCTTCTTTCATATTCCAGCGTGCTTTTCTTCTTTTCTTCCGATCTCACTTCTCCTCAAGGTATCAGTGTGTGGTATCTCAGTCGCTGGAGTGAGTAGTCTCTTAAAAAAATGGTATAGCTCATTAAGGGGGTATATGTGGATATGCCTAGTTTGTATATTTAGTGGGTTTGTTTGTTCAGGCTGTGTTCTCTGTGTCTTATCCTCTCTGTTCCACTGTGGTGACCGGAAAACAGAACTTTTTTCTCCTGTATAACAACAGCACCCATGTGTCATGGTGAACATTGTGCTTTGTGAAAACAATATAATATAATATATATATATATATATATAACAGTATAATATATACAATACAATACAATACAATATATTAAATTCCCCTTCTGCGCTGCTGCACATGGCATGACGGCACATGGCATTGGCCCGAACCTACAAAAACCAACCTTGAAATAGGGCTTTCTATTATCTGAAGCAAAACCAAGTGGGATGTGGTGTTTTTCCACACATACTGTAGGTTCTGACATCGTCTGCCTCTGCTCTGTAGATCACCTCTCTTCTCGTGTGACCCCTGACCACTGACCCAGGTCTCTCATCTTTCTCTCTGAAACAGAACACTGGCCACTTAAGCTGGCCTGCATTTCTGTGCCATGTTGTCATTCATGCATCCAGGGAATGTGTTAGGCCATCTCTCAAACGGACAAAAAGACTAGGCTATCAGCAGGTTAAAGGGAGCTCTCACTGTGCTTGCTGTGCTAGCTGTACACAGACAGTAGACTACACCAAACATTGGTGGTTTTAGGCTAAACTAGGTCAAAAAGGACGTGTGAGACCTGTAAAGGCGTCCTCATACATAGGTTCCGTTTGCTTCTAGCAAAACTCGGCTAGGAGAAGCGAATGTCTGTGCTTGCTTACTCCCTTAAACGATTTTCACTTGAAAAACAAGGGAAAAGTGCCAATATTACTGTTTGCCCCTCTTGAAACGCCATAGCAACATAGTCAGTATACACTTCCTCTAAATAGTCAGAGTTAATCTTAGATAAATCAAGAAATCTATCATACATTTTGAAGTTTTTGACGAGGAGGTCTTTGTCGCACAATTTTACATCTAACTAAGATGTCTTGGTGCAGTATTTCTCCAGTAAAAAAATGTGCATGAAAACTAGTCGTCTCTCATGGAATGACAACAAACACTTAACCCTTGTGAGGTGTTCATGTTTTTGTTATTCACCACATTTTCCCGCGTCTGATGGACCCATACCATTACTGGGTTTTTAAAACAATACAGCCATAACAATTTATGTAAAAATACTTAATACTTAGATGGTGGCTTGTATCAATTACTAGCAATATAGACAGCACACATGGTTAGTATTTGCCATTTACCTCTACTCGATCACATTTATCAATAAAAGCGCTATTGTAACCTTCTGAGTGTCGGGAGTGTGAAGTCAGGCGCAGGAAACAGAGAGTTCAATATAGTGCTCTTTTAATGCACACACGGTGAACAACGGCCACCCCACGAAACACTGGGTGCTCAAAAGAAATGCCCCGAAAACTGTCCAGCAAACTCCACGAACATAAACCAACACGTTCGTCTACACCAAACACAAAGGTTACAATAATTAATCCCGCACAAAGAAACAAACTCAAAACAGGTGTAATCAATAAACACATAAAGGAGGGGGAGAAAAGAATCAGTGGCAGCTAGTAGGCCGGCGAAGATGACCGCCGAGCGCCACCCGAACGGGAAGGGGAGCCACCTTTGGTCGGAGTCGAGACAGCTATTCATTTTTTTCAATAAATTATAATCAAGACATGGGTGGAATAAATCATATTTATCTTGAAAAAAACAAATAAAACAAGGTTTTCATCACTATTCATGTTTATTGCTTTGAACTGAACAAATTTGAAGGACAAATCTTACATACAGTATTTTATGGAAATGATAAATGAGCTCCACTGAACACAAATTTTAATAAGGCCGGTCTACACACTACACGATGGACTTAGTTTTACTGTGTTTGTGTTGCAAATGTATTTCTTGCACTTGATGCATGTGTACCGTGTCTTCTTGGGTCCACAGAGCTTCTTCTTGTTGCTAACCGGCTGCAATATAGAATGATGAAAACAGGAATTTTACTAACATCTCACTCACTCACTCACTCACTCACTCACTCACACTTACTTCCGGTATTGGAGTTGTTGGTTCTGTGGTTCAAGTGGATGGGGAACCAACATCCTCCTGAATCCTCCTCACAATGGCTGCAGAAGCTGGGGTCCTTGGGATATGTTGCTTACTCTGGATTTGAGGTCTTACCAATGCCTTGCCCAGCTCCTTGAGAAAGAGCTGTCTCCTCTGGAGCTTCCCTCTGTTCCAATCTCTGTTCAACGTCATCCATATGACAAATGCGTTGTACGCCGAGATGTCCAAGAGATGTCCAAGAGATGTCCAAGAGATGTCCAAGCTGATGTCCAAGATGTTGAAGGTTCTTTTGCAGCTGTAGCCAGTCACTAGCTTGTCTAAATTGTCCACCCTTCCTTTTGTGGCATTGTAATCCATTAAGATTTCTGTTTTTTGATGTTCCTGGGCACAGATTCCCCCATCCTTACATCCCTATGCAGCGTACTCATGAGTACCACATTTTTTGCCGGGAACACAAACAGAGGAATTTATAGGCCTGTTCCGTGTATTCAACAGCAGAGGTGGGAGCTCTGCCTTGTTTTGCGTACTGTTCCAACTGTCGTCAGATTCCTCTTGAGGAGCTCTTGTCCTAGCTTGTGCAAAGTAAAAAAGTTTCCGCCCCTACTTGTCCAACACTGACCTGATTGCAGCAAGCTTGTCTCAATGCCACCGAGCTGGTCAGGTGTCTTGGTTATCGAAGCAGATAACCCTGGAAATATTGTGGAGGTTTTCCAGAGACATTGTTGCACAGAAAAGTTATCTGCCAGTTTCTGCATCCCACATGGATTCTGTGGATTCCCCATTGGATCTGAAAACACCAGCAAGGATGAGTACCCCAAAGTATGCATGTAAATGAGTTTGGTCCTTCTCCTTCCATCTCTCTCTAAAAACACACCTTCTCTCCAAATTAACCAGTTAGAGCTCTAGGGGCGCTATTTCATTTTTGGATAAAAAACGTTCCCGTTTTAAGCGCGATATTTTGTCACGAAAAGATGCTCGACTATGCATATTCTTGACAGTTTTGGAAAGAAAACACTCTGAAGTTTCAGAATCTGCAAAGATTTTGTCTGTAAGTGCCCCAGAACTCATTCTACAGGCGAAACCAAGATGATGCATCACCCAGGAATTAGCAGAATTTCTGAAGCTCTGTTTTCCATTCTCTCCTTATATGGCTGTGATTGCGCAAGGAATGAGCCTACACTTTCTGTCGTTCGCCCAAGGTCTTAGCAGCATTGTGACGTATTTGTAGGCATATCATTGGAAGATTGGCCATAAGAGACTACATTTTCCAGAGGTCCGCCCGGTGTCCTTTGTCTAAATTTGTGCGTAATCTTCAGGTGCGGTCATTTTCTCCTGGGATTCAGGAGAGAAAGCATGTTTCCAAGAACGATGTATCAATGAAGAGATATGTGAAAAACACCTTGAGGATTGATTCTAAACAACGTTTGCCATGTTTTCAGTCGATATTATGGAGTTAATTTTGAAAAAAGTTTGCGTTTTGAGGACTGAATTTATGGATTTTTTTTGGTAGCCAAATGTGATGTATAAAACGGAGCTATTTCTAATACACAAGGAATCTTTTTGGAAAAACTGAGCATCTGCTATCTAACTGAGAGTATCCTCATTGAAAACATCAGAAGTTCTTCAAAGGTAAATGATTTTATTTGAAGGCTTTTATGTTTTTGTTAATGTTGCGTGCTGGATGCTAACGCTAATGCTAACGCTAAATGCTAACGCGAAATGCTAACTCTAGCTAGCTACTTTTACACAAATGATTGTTTTCCTATGGTTGAGAAGCATATTTTGAAAATCTGAGATGACAGTGTTGTTTACAAAAGGCTAAGCTTGAGAGATGGCATATTTATTTCATTTCATTTGCGATTTTCATAAATAGTTAACGTTGTGTTATGCTAATGAGCTTGCTGATAGATTTACACAATCCTGGATACAGGGGTTTTTTCATAGCTAAACGTGACGCAGAAAACGGAGCGATTTGTCCTAAACAAATAATCTTTCAGGAAAAACTGAACATTTGCTATCTGAGAGTCTCCTCAATGAAAACATCTGAAGTTCTTCAAAGGTAAATGATTTTTTTGAATGCTTTTCTGTTTTTTTGTGTAAATGTTGCCAGCTGAATGCTAATGCTAAATGCTACGTTAGCCATCAATACTGTTACACAAATGATTGTTTTGCAATGGTTGAGAAGCATATTTTGAAAATCTGAGATGACAGTGTTGTTAACAAAAGGCTAAGCTTGAGAGCTAGCATATTTATTTCATTTCATTTGCGATTTTCATGAATAGTTAACGTTGCGTTATGGTAATGAGCTTGAGTCTGTATTCACGAACCCGGATCCGGGATGGGGAGATCAGAAAGGTTAATGCAGCCCAGAATGATTTTCTGGATGGTGTCTGGGATGAGCAGTTCAAAAGAAGACTTTATGTCCTGCACATGAGTAACCACCATCCGCGTCGGCCCTGGTTGCATCCTTATCACATTGGCAGCCACGTGGATTGGCTCATTCCCTGGGCAAGAATACCATTCAATTTCACAAATTTTTGACATCCATATTTCTCCTCCTGCAGGCTGCTGATGAGCTGCTAGCTGACCGGCTGGTCCTGTGGCTGGCTGAGGGTCAATCTCATCCTTTTCTTACAACTCACTGTCAGACTCTGAATTGACAGAGACATGATCCTCATATTCTGAAAATTCTTTCTCTTCCATAGTGGAAGACGCTCCTTCCATGCTAAAGCACAGTGTGCGCTCAATGAAAATATGTTCCTTTATGTGTTCTTCACAGAAAATTAGACAAGGCCAATGAGTCTCAGGTTGAAAAAATCATTTATTGTATCATTTTTATTTTAGTAAACATTGAAAATGGGTCCCACAACTCCGAACACCACACAAGGGTTAATTGAAGAATCCTGTCCATAGTTCCCACTCCTACTAGGAGTGGTACTGTTGACCAATCACAGATGAAGAGGCGTAGACTTCGGCTACCTAACTTCGACTTGCCTCAAGAAAAAATGTTGTGTGTGCGAACAGCCCCACAAGAAAACCTTCCAAACACCAAAACAAACAAAAACATCCAAAATGTTCATCATAATACACGTGAACTTTTTTGACTGGGAAGCATGTGACAGGCTTAAGAGAGAGAGAGTGTAGAGAGTGTCACTAGGTCCTCATTTGACTTGTGTTGAGGAAAGTGCATGCGTGCAGTGACCATGTGTCAAATTGCAAAGGAGCATGGATGATGGATGATAGTGTGTTTGTGTGTGTGTTAGTATGTCTGTGTGTGTGTGTGTGTGTAGCCAGTTGCTGTCACCTTATCACATGACAACAGATCCCATGACAGACACTCACCCAAACAGGCCACGCAGCACTGGGGCCTGGGCAACTGGCAAGCAGCTCCATGCAGTCCTGAGGTTTGTCCCCATGCAGTCATTGGCGAAGCAAAGACCATGAATATTTGACTGGTGACCCAGTTCCATTCGTAGAGATGTCCTGTACCACAGTAGACGTGGTGTCATATATTCCAGGTGGCCCTGTGAGTCACTGTGCAGTAGAAACTGTGCCATTTCAACAGACTTCAATATGGATATATTATTTACTATGTACTGTATGTGCTTGAAAGACTTATGGAAATTGATTACTCCCAAGCTATTTACATATGAAATGGGAAGGTAGCCTTTTCATTATTTACTATGTTACACTAACCAGGCCTTTCCTGAGTTCATACTGTAAGGCTGCAGTGTGGAACAAAATCACACGCACAAACACGCACGCACACACACACACACACACACACACACACACACACACACACACACACACACACACACACACACACACACACACACACACACACACACACACACACACACACACACACAGGGAGAAACATAGACACCTCATGTACCCCATGGTTCATCATGTGTGTAGAGACTCTTCCTAGAGGAAGGCTCCTGTTGCTGCAAATCGATACAGGGCAGTTTTCTGAGGAGCTGTGTGATTCTCTCCTCTGTTTTTCTCTTTTAATTTGTTGTTCTTTTTCCACTCTGTTGGTTCAATACATCTTATCGCCTTGATGTTTCTCATTACAACAGCAGTGTTTGAGTGTTGGCATGCCATTAGCTGTTGTGTCTGTCCAGTCTTTGCCCAGCACATTGTCGAACCCATCTGTGTGATTTCAGATATGATTGCAAGCATACGCACACGCACACGCTCACGCACACGCTCACGCACACGCTCACGCTCACGCACACACACACAGACACACACACACACACACACACTACTGCTATTACCCTCATTTAGGTTACAGTCTGGCCTGCCACAGGTGGTCTTCCTGTTTGTGGGCCACATCCAACATACTGTGACAAACAGGATAGAGGGATAAAAAGGATGGGGAAGGTTCAGGAGGATCGGAGGAGTGGAAGAGTGGAGAGGGGCAGCCATAGATACTTGGTAGAGGGAGAGGGGGACAAAGTACTACCACAACAGTAGGCGCCAGGATCGCCAGCGTAGCTGTCAACCTCTCATGGCTGATGACCTAGCGCCACCCGCCTCTGTTTGTGTTTTCCCCTTCACTTCCTCGTCATGGCAACTCACTACGTTTCCTTCCTTCTCCCTCTCCGTTTTGGGGTAAAGTGATTTTCAAGGTGGAGTTTGGGCATAGTGTGGAGGCCTGTGGACTGGCAGTGTATTGGTGAGTGGTTAAGTCACTGAATCCTCTGTAACCCCAGGGGCCTTATAGGCCCCGCTTGGCAGACGTCCACATCTCCTCATCGGGTAAGACTGCCGTGTCTCCACCGTCGGTGTTCCCACTCACAGACTGGGGCTGCCAGGCCCCTGTAAATACTGTCAGAAGCATTTAGGAACTACATTCGGGCCTGATTCATTTGTACTGGCCCATTTCTTTCGTTCAGGGTTGGGAAGTTTAAATGTATCTGTCACACTCCACGAGAACCCAAAATATAAGCTTGTTTTTCTCCAATATTTGTAAACATTGTAAATAAAAAACAAACACCTTATAGCCTCATAACATGATTAAAACAATAATTTGGATATCTTGGATGGTCAGTCCTTGCATCCATATCTCTGTCCATTAATCTGACAGTGGTTATATTTCTCCAGGCCCATCCCTCAGCTTTTTACCAAAATAGAGGCCGGGCGACCATTTTGTTATTGTTTCATCTTTGGATTTGCCCTTAAAAACCTGCATATTATCAAGATATCAAAGTGTCACCAACAAAAAGCTAAACAATAGGCCTGTAGCAAATGTAGCATATGGCGTTTATTTTTCACATGTAAACAACACTTTTCTGTAGTGCTCAAAGCATGCCATTCCATGAGTCCATCATTTATTATATAACTCTAGTCAATGAGCCCAATCAGTCCTCCATGACAACAAAATCGCAAACAACAGAGTAGGGCTGGCGAATAAGTCCATAGTTTTGGAGTCACGCTCAGGTAAAACAATTTGGCTAATCTATACTTCCAAATTTCCAAGTCCTATTCTTGAAGATCAAGGGGTATAAACATTTATTTAATGTTTAGTGACTGGAATTCTGATAGACTTTGGTTTACAATGTAAAGATATAATTTAATCGTATTATTATATGTAAACTCCGCAAAAAAAAGAAACATCCCTTTTTCAGGACCCTGTCTTTCAAAGATAATTCGTAAAAATACAAATAGCTTCACAGATCTTCATTGTAAAGGGTTTAAACACTGTTTCCCATGATTGTTCAATGAACCATAAAGAATTAATGAACATGCACCTGTGGAATGGTCGTTAAGACACTAACAGCTTACAGACGGTAGGCAATTAAGGTTACAGTTAAGAAACCGTAGGACACTTAAAGAGGCCTTTCTACTGACTCTGAAAAACACCAAAAGAAAGATGCCCAGGGTCCCTGCTCATATGCATGAATGTGCCTTAGGCATGCTGCAAGGAGGCATGAGGACTGCAGATGTGGACAGGGCAATAAATTGCAATGTCCGTACTCTGAGATGCCTAAGACAGTGCTACAGGGAGACAGGACGGAGAGCTGATCGTCCTCACAGTGGCAGACCACGTGCAACAACACCTGCACAGGATTAGTACATCCGAACTTCACACCTGCGGGACAGGTAAAGGATGGCAACAACAACTGTCTGAGTTACACCAGGAACGCACAATCCCTCCATCAGTGCTCAGACTGTCCGCAATAGGCTGAGAGAGGCTTGATTGAGGGCTTGTAGGCCTGTTGTAATGCAGGTCCTCACCAGACATCGCCAGCAACTACATCGCCTATGGGCACAAACCCACCGTTGCTGGACCAGACAGGACTGGCAAAAAGTGTTCTTCACTGACGAGCCAAGGTTTTGTGACTCGAGGGCTAGGGCCATTCCCCCCAGAAATGTCCTGGAACTTGCAGGTGCCTTGGTGGAAGAGTGGGGTAACATCTCACAACAAGAACTGGCAAATCTGGTACAGTCCATGAGGAGGAGATGCACTGCAATACTTAATGCAGCTGGTGGCCACACCAGAAACTGACTGTTACTTTTGATTTTGACCCCCCCTTTGTTCAGGGACACATTATTCAATTTCTGTTAGTCTCATGTCTGTGGAACTTGTTCAGTTTATGTCTCAGTTGTTGAATCTTATTATGTTCATACAAATGTTTACACATGTTAAGTTTGCTGAAAATAAACGCAGTTAACAGTGAGAGGACGTTTCTTTTTTTGCTGAGTTTAGTAGAAAGTGATGGGTTAGAAGAAGCCAACATAACCAACCCATGAAGTTAAATTAAACATCCATATATGGCCAGCTATGTAAAACTTCAACATTGATTTGTCCTGCAAAAGATGTTGATCAATTGTTAACATACATTTTTGTCTTCTTCACGTGCCTCTTAAGGGGAAAGTCATCTAAAAGTAACGGAATGTAATCAGATTACGTTACTGAGTTTGGGTAATCCAAAAGTTACGTTACTGATTACAATTTTGGACAGGGAACTAGTAACTGTAACAGATTACATTTAGAAAGTAACCTGCCCAACCCTGCTTGCATTACATGAGAGGTCACATTTGAATTGGAAATAAACATGACCTTACTTGACTTGATTTGCCACCATTGAACAAATTGCGTGAGGGAGGGATTGTGTGTGTCTGTGCATGTGTGTGTGTGTGTGTGTGTGTGTGTTTGTGCAGTTGTGTACAGTATGTGGTTGATTACATCTGTTATGCTATTTGTATTTGTATGTTTACATTCTCCCTTTATCTCTGTAACTGTTCATGTATTGTATTGGGAAACAGCAATACGTGCAATTAATTATATGTGTAAAAATATTGACCTCCGTTTTGAAACGTGACTGTATATTCAGACTTTTGTCTGATGCATGCACAGTGTGTTGTCCTGTTTATGTTCAACTGCCTGGGGACTACGGACGTAATTGAGCTGTTAGCTAAATCTGGTGCAATGCATCACTTCTCACTTTTGAGATTTATGTTTTTGTTGTACATTGTCCCAAATAAACGTAATGAATAAAGAATAAATAAATCAAGTGTTGTGTGTACCTGTGAGGTGTCTGTGTAATCTAGGTGTGTGTGTGTGTGCATGCGCGAGTGCATGTGTGTGTGTACCTACGGATGGGTGTGGATTACTGAGCAGAAGATCACCTTGACTGTGGCCAGTCAGAGAGAGCCGTGGGCTGTGGAGCTGGGGATGCGGGCTTGGCTGGTTCCCAGAAGACTGTTCTGTTCGACACAGCCGTCTACAACCCCCCCCCCCCCCCCCCCCCACCCCACCCCCCCCAGGCTTGGGGGTCCCCTGAGGAGGGAGGGGTGGGCTGACTGATTAGGTCCCAGGTAAAGCACTGCCCGGGGAGCCTATTAGAAAGCCAAAGTCAATGACGACACAGACTGAGACACACACTCTCCACCTCCCCCTCCTACTTCTCCCCTACTCCTCCTCTCCTCCTCCCCTCCTATTGCTCCCCTCTTCCTTCCCCCCTCCTCCTCCTCCCCTCCTACCTCTCCTCTTCCTCCCCTCCTACTTCTCCCCAGCCCTACCTCTCCCCTCCTACTTCTCCCCACCCCTACCTCTCCCCTCCTCCCCCTCCACTCCACCTCCTCCTCCCCTCATACCTCTCCACTCTCCTCCTCCTCCCCTCCTTCTTATCCCCTCCTCCTCCTCCTCCTCCTTCCCTACCTCTCCCCTCCTACCCCTCCCCTCCACCTCCTCCTCCTCCTCCCCTCCTACCTCTCCCCTACTCCTCCACTCCTCCCCTCCTATTGCTCCCCTCTTCCCCCCCCCTTCTCCTCCCCTCCTACCTCTCCTCCTCCTCCCCTCCTACTTCTCCCCAGCCCAACCTCTCCCCTCCTACTTCTCCCCACCCCTACCTCTCCCCTCCTACCTCTCCCCTCCTCCTCCTCCCCTACCTCTCCCTTCCTCCTCCTCCTCCTCTCCTCCTACCTCTCCCCCTCACTCTCCCCTCCTCCTCCCCTCCTCCTCCTCCTCCTCCTCTCCTCCCCTTCATCATCCTCTTCCTCCTTCCTCTCGACTCTGTTGGTCCAGTCATACAGCTGCTGACCCAGGCTGCTTTCACCTCCTCTGTATTATAATGATATTATTTATCCTTATACCAGATAGCATGGGCCAGTTGGTATCTCTAAAATGTGAAGGTCTTGATACAAGTGGAAATGCTGTGTCTTATCCTCAGCAGCTCCACTAATAATCCTAATCACTTACCTTCTCTTCTTATCCCTTCACCACTAATAATCCTAATAAATTACCTTCTCTTCTTATCCCTTCACCATTTATCATCCTAATCAATTACCTTCTCTTCTTATCCCTTCACCACTAATAATCCTAATCAGTTTCCTTCTCTTCTTATCCCTTCACCACTAATAATCCTAATCAATAACCTTCTTTTCTTATCCCTTCACCACTAATAATCCTAATCACTTACCTTCTCTTCTTATCCCTTCACCACTAATAATCCTAATCACTTACCTTCTCTTCTTATCCCTTCACCACTAATAATCCTAATCACTTACCTTCTCTTCTTATCCCTTCACCACTAATAATCCTAATCACTTACCTTCTCTTCTTATCCCTTCACCACTATTAATCCTAATAATTTACATTCTCTTCTTATCCCTTCACCATTAATAATCCTAATCAGTTACATTCTCTTCTTATCCCTTCTCCACTAGTAACCCTAATCAGTTACCTCTTCTTCTTATCCCTTGACCACTAACAATCCTAATCAGTTAGCATCTCTTCTCTTCTCACCTCTTCTCTCATATCCTCCTCCTCTCTTATTCATTTAATTTGCTTTCCCCACCTCTACACCAACCTCCACTCGCCCTTTTCTTTCCTCTAAAACAATCGTTTCTTGGAGCCGGGAACCTACATTTTGAAACCCCAGTGCAAATCAGGAAACCACTGGACAATGGCACCAGCCCCCTTGAAATCTACAAGTATTAAAAAGGGAGCTCTTTGCTGCTATTCTGAGACCCTCTGCCATTTTATAGTCAGTCAGCCCATTGTTCTGTACTTTGTAGCAGAGAAACACAGACCGGAACCCTCTGAGCTATTTTCAGGCCATTTCTGAAAACCCGTTATTGTGAACATATAATTACAAACTCTCTATGCTGTACTTAATTCCCAAACAATATGGTGTATTGAGGACGCTCTGTTAGACAACAGGGCTTTAAATGTACTGTGGAAAAGCCGAGCTACTGCTACCGCCCTGCTAAACCCTGGCTGGAGCCTCTCCTCTTCTGTTCTCTCTTTACAGCTCTCTCATTACCCAAATGCCACTCTAGTGGCCATGTGACGATGACAATGATGACGATAATAATGAGGATGATAATAATGAGGATGCTATTAATGTGGATGTTAAGGATGACAACACCTCTCCCTTCAATGTCAGATCTAGATGCATAGCAGACAGAGAGGGAGACAGAAATAGAGATGAACAAAGAATGTCATTTTGAGCATAAAAATGTCCCCAAAGAATTGCTTACATTTTTTTCTTATTATTTTGTCATTTTACCTTTTTAAATAATTAACCAATTAACCTACTTCAGATATTGTCTTAGGAAAGGATATACTTCATAAAAGGTCTGTATGGGGAGGGTTTGCAGACAAGTGTCAGAACAGGTACTCTTTGTAAGTAACTGCCTGATGTTAGTGGCACTATTGGAGGCTCATCCCTCTCCCTTTCTCCCTCTCTTGTCTCCCTTTCTCCCTCTCTCCTCTCTCCTTCCCTCCAGCTGGGAAGACTTCAGGGGAATTGAACCAGCCTCTCTCAGCCCAGGGAGGAAATGACAAATAAGTACTTCCAGCCTCCTAGAAGAGCCACGCTTCAGAGGCTTCAGGACAGGAAATAGGAGGGACATCTTAGACTGTCGCACAAAGGATGGTGTGTTTCTGGGGCACTCTGCAAGAGGCAGGCTGTAACAGACAACAAGGTAGAAGGAGGTAGAGGACCTTTTTTCATTTCTTTCTTTTCCTCTGTCTCTTTTGAAACAAGTTGATGAAGTTCCTGAATCAATAAGTTCCCCAGTAACCAGGCAACAGCCCTAGTAATTTCTTTCTCTCACTCCATTTTCCCTTCTCTCTCAGTCTCTTTCTCTCTGTATTTCTCCCTCTGTCTTTCTCCCTTTCTCCCTCTGTCTTTATCTCTGTCTTTCTCCCTCTGTCTTTCTCCAATTCCCCCTCTGTCTTTCTCTCTCTGTCTTTCTCCCTCTGTCTTTCTCCCTCTGTCTTTCTCCCTCTGTCTTTCTCTCTCTGTCTTTCTCTCTGTCTTTCTCTCTCTGTCTTTCTCCCTCTGTCTTTCTATCTCGGTCTTTTTCCCTCTGTCTTTCTCTCTCTGTCTTTCTATCTCTGTCTTTTTCCCTCTGTCTTTCTCTCTCTGTCTTTCTCCCTCTGTCTTTCTCCTTCTGTCTTTCTCTCTCTGTCTTTCTCCCTCTGTCTTTCTCTCTCTGTCTTTATCTCTCTGTCTTTCTCTCTCTGTCTTTCTCTCTCTGTCTTTCTCTCTCTGTCTTTTTCCCTCTGTCTTTCTCCCTCTGTCTTTCTCTCTGTCTTTCTCTCTCTGTCTTTCTCTCTCTGTCTTTCTCCCTCTGTCTTTCTCCCTCTGTCTTTCTCTCTCTGTTTTCTCTCTCTGTCTTTCTCTCTCTGTCTTTCTCCCTCTGTCTTTCTATCTCGGTCTTTTTCCCTCTGTCTTTCTCCCTCTGTCTTTCTATCTCTGTCTTTTTCCCTCTGTCTTTCTCTCTCTGTCTTTCTCCCTCTGTCTTTCTCCCTCTGTCTTTCTCTCTCTGTCTTTCTCTCTCTGTCTTTCTCCCTCTGTCTTTCTCCCTCTGTCTTTCTCTCTCTGTCTTTCTATCTCTGTCTTTATCTCTCTGTCTTTCTCCCTCTGTCTTTCTCTCTCTGTCTTTCTCTCTCTGTCTTTCTCTCTCTGTCTTTCTCCCTCTGTCTTTCTCTCTCTGTCTTTCTCCCTCTGTCTTTCTCCCTCTGTCTTTCTCTCTCTGTCTTTCTATCTCTGTCTTTATCTCTCTGTCTTTCTCCCTCTGTCTTTCTCTCTCTGTCTTTCTCTCTCTGTCTTTCTCTCTCTGTCTTTCTCCCTCTGTCTTTCTCCCTCTGTCTTTCTCTCTCTGTCTTTCTCTCTCTGTCTTTCTCTCTCTGTCTTTCTCCCTCTGTCTTTCTCTCTCTGTCTTTCTCTCTCTGTCTTTCTCCCTCTGTCTTTCTCCCTCTGTCTTTCTCCCTCTGTCTTTCTCTCTCTGTCTTTCTCTCTCTGTCTTTCTCTCTCTGTCTTTCTCCCTCTGTCTTTCTATCTCGGTCTTTTTCCCTCTGTCTTTCTCTCTCTGTCTTTCTATCTCTGTCTTTTTCCCTCTGTCTTTCTCTCTCTGTCTTTCTCCCTCTGTCTTTCTCCTTCTGTCTTTCTCTCTCTGTCTTTCTCCCTCTGTCTTTCTCTCTCTGTCTTTATCTCTCTGTCTTTCTCTCTCTGTCTTTCTCTCTCTGTCTTTCTCTCTCTGTCTTTTTCCCTCTGTCTTTCTCCCTCTGTCTTTCTCTCTGTCTTTCTCTCTCTGTCTTTCTCTCTCTGTCTTTCTCCCTCTGTCTTTCTCCCTCTGTCTTTCTCTCTCTGTTTTCTCTCTCTGTCTTTCTCTCTCTGTCTTTCTCCCTCTGTCTTTCTATCTCGGTCTTTTTCCCTCTGTCTTTCTCCCTCTGTCTTTCTATCTCTGTCTTTTTCCCTCTGTCTTTCTCTCTCTGTCTTTCTCCCTCTGTCTTTCTCCCTCTGTCTTTCTCTCTCTGTCTTTCTCTCTCTGTCTTTCTCCCTCTGTCTTTCTCCCTCTGTCTTTCTCTCTCTGTCTTTCTATCTCTGTCTTTATCTCTCTGTCTTTCTCCCTCTGTCTTTCTCTCTCTGTCTTTCTCTCTCTGTCTTTCTCTCTCTGTCTTTCTCCCTCTGTCTTTCTCCCTCTGTCTTTCTCTCTCTGTCTTTCTCTCTCTGTCTTTCTCTCTCTGTCTTTCTCCCTCTGTCTTTCTCTCTCTGTCTTTCTCTCTCTGTCTTTCTCCCTCTGTCTTTCTCCCTCTGTCTTTCTCCCTCTGTCTTTCTCTCTCTGTCTTTCTCTCTCTGTCTTTCTCTCTCTGTCTTTCTCCCTCTGTCTTTCTATCTCGGTCTTTTTCCCTCTGTCTTTCTCTCTCTGTTTTTCTATCTCTGTCTTTTTCCCTCTGTCTTTCTCTCTCTGTCTTTCTCCCTCTGTCTTTCTCCCTCTGTCTTTCTCTCTCTGTCTTTCTCCCTCTGTCTTTCTCTCTCTGTCTTTATCTCTCTGTCTTTCTCTCTCTGTCTTTCTCTCTCTGTCTTTCTCTCTCTGTCTTTTTCCCTCTGTCTTTCTCCCTCTGT
The DNA here is from genome assembly GCF_057628025.1 of Oncorhynchus mykiss. NCBI lineage: Eukaryota > Metazoa > Chordata > Actinopteri > Salmoniformes > Salmonidae > Oncorhynchus > Oncorhynchus mykiss. The sequence continues at coordinate 16,162,898 of NC_143027.1, read as the reverse complement.
CTTTCTCTCTGTCTTTCTCTCTCTGTCTTTCTCTCTCTGTCTTTCTCCCTCTGTCTTTCTCCCTCTGTCTTTCTCTCTCTGTTTTCTCTCTCTGTCTTTCTCTCTCTGTCTTTCTCCCTCTGTCTTTCTATCTCGGTCTTTTTCCCTCTGTCTTTCTCCCTCTGTCTTTCTATCTCTGTCTTTTTCCCTCTGTCTTTCTCTCTCTGTCTTTCTCCCTCTGTCTTTCTCCCTCTGTCTTTCTCTCTCTGTCTTTCTCTCTCTGTCTTTCTCCCTCTGTCTTTCTCCCTCTGTCTTTCTCTCTCTGTCTTTCTCTCTCTGTCTTTCTCTCTCTGTCTTTCTCTCTCTGTCTTTTTCCCTCTGTCTTTCTCCCTCTGTCTTTCTCTCTCTGTCTTTCTCTCTCTGTCTTTCTCTCTCTGTCTTTCTCCCTCTGTCTTTCTCCCTCTGTCTTTCTCCCTCTGTCTTTCTCTCTCTGTCTTTCTCTCTCTGTCTTTCTCTCTCTGTCTTTCTCCCTCTGTCTTTCTATCTCTGTCTTTTTACCTCTGTCTTTCTCTCTCTGTCTTTCTCCCTCTGTCTTTCTCCCTCTGTCTTTCTCTCTCTGTCTTTCTCCCTCTGTATTTCTCTCTCTGTCTTTCTCCCTCTGTTTTTCTCTCTCTGTCTTTCTCTCTCTGTCTTTCCCTCTCTGTCTTTCTCCCTCTGTCATTCTATCTCTGTCTTTCTCTCTCTGTCTTTCTCCCTCTGTCTTTCTATCTCTGTCTTTTTCCCTCTGTCTTTCTCTCTCTGTCTTTCTCCCTCTGTCTTTCTCCCTCTGTCTTTCTCTCTCTGTCTTTCTCCCTCTGCCTTTCTCTCTCTGTCTTTCTCTCTCTGTCTTTCTCTCTCTGTCTTTCTCTCTCTGTCTTTCTCTCTCTGTCTTTCTCCCTCTGTCTTTCTCTCTCTCTGTCTTTCTCCCTCTGTCTTTCTCCCTCTGTCTTTCTCTCTCTGTCTTTTTCCCTCTGTCTTTCTCTCTCTGTCTTTCTCCCTCTGTCTTTCTCTCTCTCTGTCTTTCTCCCTCTGTCTTTCTCTCTTTTATTTTCTCCCTCTGTTTTTCTCTCTCTGTCTTTCTCCCTCTGTCTTTCTCTCTCTCTGTCTTTCTCCCTCTGTCTTTCTCCCTCTGTCTTTCTCTCTCTGTCTTTTTCCCTCTGTCTTTCTCTCTCTGTCTTTCTCCCTCTGTCTTTCTCTCTCTCTGTCTTTCTCCCTCTGTCTTTCTCTCTCTTATTTTCTCCCTCTGTTTTTCTCTCTCTGTCTTTCTCTCTCTGTCTTTCTCCCTCTTTCTTTCTCCCTCTGTCTTTCTCTCTCTGTCTTTCTCCCTCTGTCTTTCTCTCTCTGTCTTTCTCCCTCTGTCTTTCTCCCTCTGTCTTTCTCTCTCTGTCTTTCTCCCTCTGTTTTTCTCTCTCTCGCTGCTCTGTTGTCACTCAGCCGTCGTGTCTGACAGTGATGTCTTTGTTCTCTCCATTTGCCGCTGCTCTGCTTTTGGTCAGACAGCTGTCCCAGTCCTAATTGGTGGAAATGTTAGCAGCATCTGGGTCTGTGTCTGGTGAGCGTCTCCCACTACAACGGTTGTCCAGGAGGCCGCAGGTTGCCGTAACGTCACCTCCTTGGCGACTGCGCTGGAGTACCTGCCACTCAGCATTACCAGTGGCGCGCCCAGAAGAGACAGGGCAATTCGCTCATCCAAGAAATGAGGCCGTTTGAGAGCAACATTTGATATTAAGTATATTTCCCCCCTCCATCACTAACCCTGGCCATCAGGGAAGGGAAAAATAGGAGGAGTGGAGAAATTCTGTGTCGTGTTAAGGTTAAAATAATCTCTCAACAGTGCAACTTGCCATAATGCAATTTTTATAATGCCATTTTATATCTCTTTCTAATGTAAAATTACTGCTTCTGTATTAACAGAGGACATGGGTGTCTCGCTTGCTTTGAAAAGAGAGAGGAAGAGAAGGAGGTTAATCTCTGGGGACTCTAACCCCCTCTATTTCAACCCCTTCTCTGCCGCCCACTTTTCTTCCTCCCACTCTCTCTATCCCCCTGTGACCATTTCCAGTCCCCTGGTGTAGTGGCAGTTCTCTGCTGTGAAATCCTGAGGACTAATCTGTGTTTGTAGTTGTAACAACACTGTGGAGCTATGGCTGTCAGACAAGGGCCATGAATGTTATAGATTTGGCTTAGGGTGGCTTTATACTGTACCTAGTGTTGACATGCATCCCGTGATCTGCCGTGTTCACATTTGTCGACAGGTGTAGATACACACAAGATGCGTTGTGATTAAAATATTCCACAAAAGCACGATTTACCTGAAAGTTTGAGTTGCAATTGACTCTTGTACCAGAGCTAGACCGGGGGAAAGTGCCAGGATTACAGATAAGGGCTACTGTACACATACTACATTTGCTGCACTTAGCCAATTAGTTTGATTTGATTAAATATGAAATTCAAATGTATCTTTCCCAGCAAAAAAATAAGGTACACATGATTTTAACATTTTAGTCAAAACCACTTGGCTCATTCTGTGCAGAACATTCAGTGAATGTTTACTTTCCACTTGTGCAGGATAAGATTAGAAAATTCATCAAAATCTAATTACGGAACATTATAAATAATCTTTCGGCACTTCTACTATATATCAACGTATCAATTGAAGGCCATCATGGAAACACAAACAGAGGCTAAACTGTTATTTGGCGATCAACGTTCACCTAAACAGAAACTGGGTGGACAGACTGGCAGGGTGCATGTCCGTCAGAGCAGGATGCCTCTTAAATACACACATCACATCATGTTTGCTGCTATTTCATATCCTTGCATGTACAAACACACAGGTGGTCAGGGGGAGGAGGGGGCACCCGGTCTGAGGGCATCATATTCAAACTGTGGCTGTTCTCGGCTCCTGACTGTCCATGGCCTCACTGTCCTGTCTGCCTGCCTCTCCCAAACGGCTGAATACAGGTACTCACTTCAGGAATCCAGCAGCCACCGAAACATCTAGTCCAAACAGACATAGTGGCTCTTCTACGTAAATACAGAGCCGTGCCAAAAACACAGCCCTGCCCTCCAAATGCCTCTAGGCCTCTAGTGTTCAATCTATTTATGTTTCTGGCCTTTGTGCTTCTACATCTGCATTGCTTGCTGTTTGGGGTTTTAGACTGGGTTTCTATACAGCACTTTGTGACATCGGCTGATGTAAAATGGGCTTTATAAATACATTTGATTGATTGATCTTGATTATTGCCCCAGTTAGTACATTTCTGTCTAACGGTACCCTCATCCTATACTAAACTGAAGTTAATATTGTTTGTAATAAACATTTGAAGTTGCATTGGCACTTTGTTTCTGTGCAGAGCAAGAACAAATTACAATTTAAGGTAACATTGTATAAAAATAAAAACAAATTGGATTAAATGATGCTACATTATGCTAATCATTTTGGATGTTAGTAGAACGATTTCACCTCTGTAAGTGGTCATTTGTCCTAATTATTGATCTAGATTTACAGTCTGGCCTCGGTAAATCAGGAGACTGGAGAGAGCTTCATGGTTTGAGATATTCTTGGCAGAGACAAAGGGCAAACATGAGGCTGTGGAGAGAGCAAACAGCCTCCCCCCTCCCTGCCTCCCACCCCCTCCCCCTACCTCCCTCCCCCATAGAATTAATAGTTTTAATTCAATGTGACACGGGAAGGAATACAGCTGTGGTCTGATTGGCTCCCCTGTACTTTAGGCCAGGCAGAGGTTGGAACAAATCCAGAATTTGATTGGTTAAGGGGTTTTGAATGGCCAATACTCACTCCCTTTCTTGCTCATTCTCCAGCCCTGTCCCACAGTACTATTATAAAGCAGTGTGGACTGGCATGGTAGGTATGGGGGCGGTAGCTGTGCTGGTGAAGGTGATACTGCAGGCCAGGCAGAAACGTGTGTCTCTCTGGGGGACAGGCAATCTTGGTGAGACTCACCGGCTCTTCTCTGATGATGCCACATCGATCCTTTTATCACAAAGAGACACCACTGTTCAACTTCTGAGATAAAGTGGGGACAAACCTGTAGACAGGGAAAATGGTGGGGAGAAACTGTTTTCAGGTGGGAAAAAGGACTCATTACTAGTACAGTGCTATTTGTGTTGTTAATTGGATTCTTTCTGATATTTTTTGATTTCTTGGAAGTTTTGTGTTTTTATTTTTTATTACTGTGTACTTGTTTGACATTTTACTGCATTGTTAGGAGTAAGTAACATAAGGGTTTAGCTGCACCTGCTATAACATCTGCTAAACTGTGTATGTGACCAATAAACTTGAATTTGAGTTGGGGGGAGGGTTGTGCTTGTGTCTATGATAGGTTGAATAACTGCATTAGTGAGTCAGACACAGCTATTGGCAATGCATGCAGAAAAGCAGTCAATTACAGTGAAGCTCATTGTCACGTAAAATTGTTGTAGTATGTAAATATTTATGTTGACCTAAATGTTAACACTTGCAATCGAATTAAGAATGCAATTGATGGATTAAAACAACTCGCACAGTTTAAAATCATTCTTTGTAGTCAGTTTATATTTAGCCTGTGTGAAGACAGAATGCAGTGGAAACAGACATCAACAACTATTATTATCCATCTCCATCCAGTATGACTTGTGTATTTCTGCAAGAGCCACACAAAGTCTGGGTAGAGCAAGCGGTCCACATTTGTTGAACATAATTGGCGCTTAAAGTCTTAAATTATTTATTATTGTGAGATCTGACAGTGCTGCTCAGAAGCAAATTGGGATCATCTTCCATGACCACCAAGGATTGGCAGATTGGAGGCAGAACTAAGTTTATTTCCTCTGCTCTGCTTTTATCCTTTTGCAAACGAAGCGTTTAAAAGGATCATCCGCGACAGATAACCACGTTACTGTACAGACGAATAACGCCACTGCTCTTAAGATCCTGATTTTGTCTGGGTTTTTCTCTCTTCCCCTCACCCAGTCTAATTGTACAGAAGATCCCTGTGGGTTTTAACGTTTGACACGGCGAAACGCTCTTAAATCCTGCACACTGCTCCCTCCCTTATGAGGCTATGTATCTAAATAGCAAAAAAAGATGTATGTCTAATTCGCAAATTTATCACTTCGCAAAATGATGCATTAAATGAGAGGGGACACGCTCTGATTTGAAATGCTGACTTTAGAAAAGAAGTTCTGATTTTGAAAATGAGTTTGGACGGGCAATCCCAAACTAACCACCCACCCGCCTCACTCGTCCCCTCAGTTAAATTCACTCACTGATGCACTCTCTTTCTTCTTCATCTCTCAGTCAATATTTCTCTCTTTCTCCCACTCTCTGTGGCATTGGTAGTGCTTATTGGACCAGGCTTTAATGTTCTGTACTCTATGGTCTCGCTGTCTCCGTCTCTCTTTTTCACTCGCTCTCTCTCTCTCTTTCGCTCTTTTTCTCTCTATATATCTCTCTCTGTGTCTGTGTGAGAACGTTTTACAATGTGTGTCTTTCTATTGACAGTCTTCATGTACATGTGAATGCCTGTTCATTTACTTGTTTATTTTTGTAGACAAGGCCAAATCAATATCCTCTTATAGATGTTGTGCTCTTGAGAAGCCCTGGTTAGATTCTCTTCTCCATTCTACTAACCTTGAGGTTCTAAGCACTAGCATCAGGAGTACATACTTTAAGTCCATCATTCCATCATCGATTGTGAGCGGTACCGCTAATGAAACCCTGAGGCACAGAACAGAGTCAAGCATATCTCTTCTCTTCCAGACTATGGTTGGTCTGAAGAGGGTCTTCCCCAGCTGGCCGTGGCCCTCGAATCACTCCTCCATCATTTGCTCCACATGTAAAAGTCTCTCCAGACAAACAGAGGAACCCTTCACATCGCCACGTCGACACCGGAAGGGAATTCTTGGTAATGCTTGGACAGAACAAAGAGGCTTATTGGCTGGCCCACCGTCTCAACCCCACCCCTCTCATTGTAATAGACAATGACTGTTCTTATTGAGAAGACACAAAGTAACTTTGACGTATGTTCTGTTTGAATTACAAATTTATCAACTGGTCAATTTCCTGTATGACTGTGCTTGGAAACAGTGAATAATTGTTATATTTGCTCTTGAGAGTGTGGATAAGATGTAGTGTACAGTTGGTCTCAGGATACAGGTCCTTTTCTCTGGGGCTGAAACCAAAACGGAGGCCTGTGAATGTAACTCCACTGGTAGTTGCAATAGGCTTGGCCTCGAAGGTCTACCTGTCAAGAAACAATTTTAAAAACTTGTGTAAAAAGTAAATGTAAATGTCTGCCCACAAACCAGAATTCCCTGGAGATGGGTTAAAACAAGGGCGAGAAATGAATCGATGACAACCCCGTCCGCACGGGAAAACACAAAGTACACCAGGTTTTAAGAGGTGCCTCTTTCACGGTGTTAATGGCCACTGGCAAAATCATGAGGGAAACATTTCAAGTAGCAGAATCTACAACGTGTTGAAAGTTGTTTGGGGGGGAAATATTACCCTGAATTACGGACTATTGAAGTTAGAAGTGGTAGCCATTCCCCTGGCCATTCCCCTGGCCATTCCTTGATAAACAAACCTAACCGTATCACTCTTTCTGTATGTAAATGGGGCAGAGAAACACAGTTGCCACCTAAACCGTTGGTACAAGTTACAGCCCTGGAAAACTACCATCTTATACACTGACCTTCTCTGCCAGATCAAAATATGCAGAGCAATCTGAACTGGAGAAGCTGATACATGGTAATTAATTGTTGTCCAGTAGCTTGAAAGACATGACAGCAATGTGTCTGGCCCAAACTAGATCTGTCTGGTCTAAACATAACCAAGTAAACATGTTTGATGTCGCAATAGGAATTATTTGATGGCGTTACTGTCCATGTGCTGTTGTGTAACCTCATGGTACATATTTAGCGCTAAATTCCAATGGTTATATATAAACATTACTTGTGTTTGTGCTATGACACATTTTCACTGTACACAGAACATGTCCAGACAAGCCTTTACAGTATCTATTATTAAAAATGATGGCCTCTTTCTCTTCCTCTATTTGTCATGTGTGTTATACAGTACCTGCGCTGATATCTGCTTCGGTCTTGTCCGTCCAACAGAGCATAACAGTGAGGACAACAAGAACTCAGTATGACTCAAGTATAGGCTATGAGTGTTGCATTCCTTAGAGACTGAGAGGATTATAGCTACAGACACATACAATGAGTGTCCAAAACATTAGGAACACCTGCTCTTTCATGACACGTGTATCCAGGTGAAAGCTATTATCCCTTATATATGTCAGCTTTTAAATCCAGGTGAAAGCTATTATCCCTTATATATGTCAGCTTTTAAATCCAGGTGAAAGCTATTATCCCTTATATATGTCACCTTTTAAATCCAGGTGAAAGCTATTATCCCTTATATATGTCGCCTTTTAAATCCAGGTGAAAGCTATTATCCCTTATATATGTCACCTTTTAAATCCAGGTGAAAGCTATTATCCCTTATATATGTCGCCTTTTAAATCCAGGTGAAAGCTATTATCCCTTATATATGTCACCTTTTAAATCCAGGTGAAAGCTATTATCCCTTATATATGTCAGCTTTTAAATCCAGGTGAAAGCTATTATCCCTTATATATGTCACCTTTTAAATCCAGGTGAAAGCTATTATCCCTTATATATGTCGCCTTTTAAATCCAGGTGAAAGCTATTATCCCTTATATATGTCACCTTTTAAATCCAGGTAAAAGCTATTATCCCTTATATATGTCACCTTTTAAATCCAGGTGAAAGCTATTATCCCTTATATATGTCAGCTTTTAAATCCAGGTGAAAGCTATTATCCCTTATATATGTCAGCTTTTAAATCCAGGTGAAAGCTATTATCCCTTATATATGTCATCTTTTAAATCCAGGTGAAAGCTATTATCCCTTATATATGTCAGCTTTTAAATCCAGGTGAAAGCTATTATCCCTTATATATGTCAGCTTTTAAATCCAGGTGAAAGCTATTATCCCTTATATATGTCATCTTTTAAATCCAGGTGAAAGCTATTATCCCTTATATATGTCAGCTTTTAAATCCAGGTGAAAGCTATTATCCCTTATATATGTTGCCTTTTAAATCCAGGTGAAAGCTATTATCCCTTATATATGTCACCTTTTAAATCCAGGTGAAAGCTATTATCCCTTATATATGTCACCTTTTAAATCCAGGTGAAAGCTATTATCCCTTATTGATGTCACCTGTTAAATCCACTGCATTCAGTATAGATGAAGGAGAGGAGACATGATTAAGAAGGTTTTAAGCCTTGAGACAATTGAGACATGGATTGTGTATGAGTGCCATTCAGAGGGTGAATTGGCAAGACAAAAGATTGAAGTGCCTTCGGACGGCGTACGGTAGTAGGTGCCAGGTGCACCGGTTTCAGTGTGTCAAGAACAGCAACGCTGCAGATTTGTTTTTAAAGTTCACCAGTTTTCCGTGGGCCAGCATCCCTGTGTTACACTTTCAACACCTTGTAGAGTCATTGTCCCAATGACTTGAGGCTGTTCTGCAGGAAAAAGGGGTGAAACTCGATAAAAGGAAGGTGTTCTTAGTGTTTGGTGGACTGGCATCATGAGACCAGACATCAAGTTTGCTTGTGTCTCCAGATGAGAATTCAGAGCAGCAGACGAAACCGGATGAAACTAGTGTACAGTAGGGTAAGGGGTTTGTCAGGGTCTTTTGGACCCTGACCAGACAGAAGGTTCTAAATCACAGAGTCAGCAGATTATTGGAGTGTGGGATGTGGTTAGGGCCAGGTGCAGGTGTGTGTTCTCAGAGAGAAAGAGAAAGGGAGAGAGAGCGAGGGAGGGAAGGAAGGAAGGAGAGAGAGAGAGAGAGAGAGAGAGCAAAACAGAAAGAGAGAGAGCATGAGAGAGACGGAAAGGGAGAGAGAAAGAGGGAGAGAGGGAGCAGGAGTGAGAGTGCTGGTCTGTAGATGTGGTCAGTCCCCTCCAGCTCTCCAGGTGCAGGCCTATGTTGATTGATGAAAACAAGCTTGGGTCTCTCTCGCTCTATGCTCCGACGCATCACGTGAGGAAACAAGCTTGGGTCTCTCTCTCACTGCAGCGCTCCAACTGATGGGAACAAGGCCCTCTTCAGAGAGGAAGCATGGCCAGTCTTTGATTTGATGTTGTTTTCCTTTTTGTGCATGTGTTTTCTTTTTGTCATGATGGAAGTGGTGTGTGTATGGATATTTAACGGATAAATATGACTATCATATCCTTTAGTGTGTGTGTGAATGTGTGCACGTGTGCGCACATGCAGGGCCGTGCGTGCGTGCGTGTGTGTATGTGTGTGTGTGTGCATGTGCGAGTGCGAGTGCACACAAGTGTGTGTGTGAATCCCACAGGGTCCCCAGTCAATGCTGCGCTCCGTTTCATCCCTCATTGTTTGTGACTCAGACTGCCGTCTTCGTCTCTCTTCATGCACTCCCCTCTTCCTCTAAACAAACAGCCTCATTAGCTACTGTTCACCTCCCATACACACACACACACACACACACACACACACACACACACACACACACACACACACACACACACACACACAGAGAGATCACAGACCATCAATGCGGTATAGCATAATGGACCAGTGGGGTTGGATGTGATAGAATTCATGTCACACTCTCGTTTCACCTTGTTGCATCAAAAGCAGGAAAATATAAGCATTTGCCTCCAAACAACATACACACAGAAACACACACACACACACACACAGACACACGCAAGCAAGAGAACAACAGAATAGAAATCACCACCAAAGGAGGATACCATGGGGGTTAGTGAGAGGAGGTGGGAATAAGGAAAAGAGAAAGTAAAGACAAACCCTCATCCCCCCAACCCCTCGCCCATGGGGTGAACAACTGCTCCTGATGGGGGGGGTTGATGTGTTTTTTTTCCAGTGCCCCTGAGCGTGCTACCTTCTATCCCAACCCTGGCAATCTCTCACCATCTCACAAACAGACTCTCCACTCCGCACTCATCTGAACTCACACACACCGCTCTGTGCTCCTTCTCATCTTCCTATGTGGGGCTCTTTGTAGCCGCAGTGCCTGAGCTCGGCAGAAAACAAAGACAGAGCAAAAAAGGAGGAAGGGGATGAGAGTTGTATATGTGTAGGAGGGAGGAGCACTGGCTTGCTTGCATTGTCGAGGCACTGCCTGTTTCAGAGGAGCGCTGGGTGATGAGTGTACGCTAGCAGTTGATTTGGAGGGTCTTCCCCAGCTGTGCGCCGAGACAGGAACAAGAAAATGTGGCAGGGACCCTAATTAGACAGGCCTAAGTGTACTGAACTGAGGGAGAACCCCGGAGCGGGAGCGAATGCAAATCAGCCCCCACAAATATAGTGGGAGGAGAGTCCCTGCAGTAATTACAACGTTTCACAAACCAAGCAAGACACGTTCAGGAAGTTTTCCCTCAGAAAGCCTCCTCAACTGCCTGGGGTGGAGAGAAGAGAAGAGATGTAGTCATATTTAAGCCGAGTGGACACTACACAAATGTTTAAATCCTAACATCGCTGATCCTCTCACATTAAACAAGCGTCTTTCCTGTCGTCTTTTTGTCTTGCCAACATAGACGGAGGTCACACACTACAAGATTCTTCACTTGGTCGTGAGGATTGTCGATACCATGCAGTCTCGCTAAAACAAGGATGTGATGATGGGATTAGATTTAACGTGATTACAACGCGCTGTGGCTCAAAACAACCTCAAACGTTTTCAGTCAAACATTCACACTGGCCATACAGAGTTGAAAAATCTATCCAACATATTTTTTTATTGAATAACATTGTGTCTAAAGAGCTTCTTAGAGCTGTAACGATTTGAGACTTTGGCAAGTACAAACCTATACTAGTAGTGGTCATGGCTCCTGCTCCTGAGGACACATTCTGGGTTATGCGACATGTCATTATCTCACTCTCTGGGGAGCTCTCATTGGCTATTGCTCATCACTGTTCTCAAATCTTGTCGTTGCATATCTCACACTACAAGCGCAGTGCAGATTTTGTGCTGATAAAAACAAACAAGTTAGAAAATATCTAGGACATCTAGGACTGCTCAAAGACGGGATCTGTAGCCTTCAGATTGCGTCTCTGATCCTCTCACGTTAAACGAGCGTCGGTGACATACGTGTGCCCCGAGTAGGCAACGACATGGGGATTTAGTCTTCGATCTCAAAAAGTTGTCTGGGACAACTAGCATACAACCGGCTTTAGTTCCACCCCAGGTTTTAGAATGAGATGAAGCTTAGAGCAGGCAGGTCAATAACAGAGTCTTGGTTGCTGTGTATTTGAGAGCTTGGGACGATACGGCTCTATCTGCATTTTTGTCCAAATGTTGTTATTGACACGGCCTTATTATTTGTTATGTTCTCTACTTATACAGTGCTCTAAATACACCAATTGACGTTGTTAAGTTCAAAACAATAGAAGACGAATATTACTGACACCATTCAAACCAATGAAGATTCAGAAATGTCAATGTATCTCAGAATTGTATTTTTTCAGATAGAACCTCTTGAATTACCATAGTATGGAGTTCTGTGAAGTGAACATGAAATGTAAAGACATAAATAGCAGGTGTTTGTTTTAATGGTGACTTGGTACACAAGTGTGCATGTGTCTGTGAGTGTATGTATGCCTCCATGCTTGGAGTGTGTGTGTGTGTGTGTGTGTGTGTGTGTGTGTGTGTGTGTGTGTGTGTGTGTGTGTGTGTGTGTGTGTGTGTGTGTGTGTGTGTGTGTGTGCATGTATGCCTCCATGCTTGGAGTGTGTGTGTGTGTGTGTGTGTGTGTGTGTGTGTGTGTGTGTGTGTGTGTGTGTGTGTGTGTGTGTGTGTGTGTGTGTGTGTGTGTGTGTGTGTGAGAGAGAGAGAGAGAGAGAGAGAGAGAGAGAGAGAGAGAGACAGTTTTAGTGATGGCAGTGACCAGATTGTGATGTACTTAAAGCCAAACATAATGGTGGCAGGTCATTATTTCCTTTGTGGAGCCTTGGCTGTTCCTCCATCTCAACAGGGTGAAGGGAATGAAGTGAGAATGTGGTGAGGTGGTGGATGGCAGGTACAACAGAGAATGGAATGAGGAAGGAGAGTGATGGCAGGTAAAACAGATAATGGGGTGAGGGAGAATGAAGGCAGGTACAGTAGAAGACTTTAGCGAGGGAGAATGATGGCAGGTACAGTAGAAGACTTGAGCGAGGGAGAATGATGGCAGGTACAGTAGAAGACTTGAGCGAGGGAGAATGATGGCAGGTACAATAGAAGACTTGAGCGAGGGAGAATGATGGCAGGTACAGTAGAAGACTTGAGCGAGGGAGAATGATGGCAGGTACAGTAGAAGACTTGAGCGAGGGAGAATGATGGCAGGTACAGTAGAAGACTTGAGCGAGGGAGAATGATGGCAGGTACAGTAGAAGACTTGAGCGAGAGAGAATGATTGCAGGTACAGTAGAAGACTTGAGCGAGGGATAATGAAGGCAGGTACAGTGGAAGACTTGAGCGAGGGAGAATGATGGCAGGTACAGTAGAAGACTTGAGCGAGGGAGAATGATGGCAGGTACAGTAGAAGACTTGAGCGAGGGAGAATGATGGCAGGTACAGTAGAAGACTTGAGCGAGGGAGAATGATGGCAGGTACAGTAGAAGACTTTAGCGAGGGAGAATGATGGCAGGTACAGTAGAAGACTTGAGTGAGAGAGAATGATGGCAGGTACAGTAGAAGACTTGAGAGAGGCCTTCAGGACGCCCAGCTGGCAGCTCCATGCTCCAGCCTCTCTGAGAGAGAGGATCTGGCCTGGGACTGTTCCATATCTAACAGAGCCTGCCACCATGAAATGTCCAGAGTTTGTTGACGAGGGAGCGAGGAATTTGACACCTTGTCAGACTCCTCTCCTTTCAGAACAACATCATTGAAGGAGTAATTGGAGAAATCAAATGGTTGTTCAAGAAATGTCACATTCTTCTGTTGTCAACAACACATTGTATGTAGGTTTTCACTGTGAGAAAGAGAGGAAGTCGTTCAGAACATCCGTTGGCATGTTAAAGAGATGTGTTGAAGTTTGCTCATGTTTGGTGCCAAGAACAGGGTGAATAGTGAGAGGACAATGGAGGAATGAATGTGGTTACAGCAGACTATTTGGTGCTGTGTTAGCATATCTACTTGATGGGGTGCAAACAATGGTGCCCGGCCAAGCTCACACAGAAGTGTGTGTGTGTGTCAGTGTGTTGGTGTGTGTGTTAGTGAGTGTGCTTGTGTGTGTGTGTGCCTGCATACGTGTATGTGAGTGTACAGAGAACTTCACTGCTCGTTGGCCCATGTCAGGCATACTCTCACCAGTCTCAAATCCGGGGTATCATACACACAGAGACATCTGTCAAGGCAAACAGATGTGTGAGCTACAACGCTGCATGAATTATCCCAGCAACTCACTGAGAAAGTAAATTAGAAGAGGTTGGTAATGTCATACTTATGTCCCTCTGTCTTTCTCTCACTCTTTCTTTCTGGCATAGCTACCGGCAGTGGTGACGAGGGCATGTTAAATCATGTGTGCAAGCTGTCTAATCTGTGCTTTGCCTGTTGGGATTACTAGAGGATGCTGTGGCACGGCTGTCTGGTGACATTATTACAGAGAATAGAGAACACCTGTGCTGCCACACCGGAATAAGATATACACGTTTCACAGGTTTATTTCAAGTATACTGTGTTTTTGGCCTGGGGTGGTCTTGAGGTCGAAGCCACTGCCTCTGGAGCAAATGTATTACGCACCACTGCCATCGTGGGTTCCCATCCAGCCCACTGCTCATTCAGCACTCTCTCTCCTTGGTTTCACCTCTATCTCGCCATAACACAGGAGGCTGCTGAGGGGATGGATGGAATGGAATGAATGGAATGATATCAAACAGATGGAAACCATGCATTTGATGTGTTCGATACCATTCCATTGATTCCTTTCCAGCCATTACTATGAGAACCAACCTCCCCAATTAAGGTGGACTCAGCCGCCTGTAAATATACAAAACGCACCCCCCAAAAAATATATATTTTAAAAAACTACACTGTGTTATATACTGAGTCCAAACAACAACTTTGATGACATTATTTAATAAAGAAAGTAGTGCTCCTCTCAGAGCTCTAACAACACTATTTGATAGGCTAGTGCTCCTCTCAGAGGTCTAACAACATTGTTTGATAGAGTAGTGCTCCTCTCAGAGGTCTAACAACATTGTTTGAAAGGGTACTGCTCCTCTCAGAGCTCTAACAACTGTTTGATAGAGTACTGCTCTTCTCAGAGCTCTAACAGCACTGTTTGATAGGGTACTGCTCCTCTCAGAGCTCTAACAACACTATTTGATAGAGTAGTGCTCCTCTCAGAGGTCTAACAACATTGTTTGAAAGGGTACTGCTCCTCTCAGAGCTCTAACAACTGTTTGATAGAGTAGTGCTCCTCTCAGAGGTCTAACAACATTGTTTGAAAGGGTACTGCTCCTCTCAGAGCTCTAACAACTGTTTGATAGAGTACTGCTCTTCTCAGAGCTCTAACAGCACTGTTTGATAGGGTACTGCTCCTCTCAGAGCTCTAACAACTGTTTGATAGAGTACTGCTCTTCTCAGAGCTCTAACAGCACTGTTTGATAGGGTACTGCTCCTCTCAGAGCTCTAACAACACTATTTTATATAGTACTCCTCTCAGAGGTCTAACAACATTGTTTGAAAGGGTACTGCTCCTCTCAGAGGTCTAACAACATTGTTTAATAGGGTACTGCTCCTCTCAGTGCTCTAACAACACTGTTTGATGGGGTACTGTTCCCGTCAGAGATCTTTCACACCTCTGTTTGATAGGGTACTGCTCCTCTCAGAGCTCTAACAACACTCTTTGCAATCAGTTATGTTTCTCCATTTATTATTTTTATGAACTCAAATGAAAATGTGTATTGGCTTTATCTACAAGCTTCACATTACAGTACATTCCATATACTGTTGCCTCTCCATACAGCATGTAATTACCACCATACTAAATGCGCTTGAACCGTATCAAAAAATAATTAATTCCAAATTATATTTGGGTTATCCATTGATAATATACAGGATTTTTTGCATGCTAATGCCAAATGTTTTGAAACATTCCTGCAATTCAATTACTTGAGAATATCATTAAAAGCAACAAATTTCCAGTTTAATTTGTGTGGACTATTTAAGTCACCCCAGAGCCATAGAACCCCCCCCCCCCCGGTAAGTGGATTAATTAATTTGAATCAATAAAGTGTCTCTGTCGGGTTGCATTCGCCTAAATAACGTGACGGTGGTTTATCAGCTACAGTGGGGGTCCAAGCCCTCCACTTACATCTCAACAAGAACTTTACAGAGACAATTAAAGGATGAGGATTCTCTCAAATCCAAATCAAATCAAATCAAATTGTATTGGTCATATTCACATGCTTAGCAGATGTTGTTGCAGGTGTAGCGAAATGCTTGTGTTTCTAGCTCCAACAGTGCAGTAAAATCTAACAAGTAATATCTAACAATTTCAAAACAATACACACAATACAATACACACAAATCTAATGTAAAGGAATGGAATTAAGAATAAATAAATATTTGGACGAGAAACGTCGGAGCGGCAAAGACTAAAATACAGTCGAGTAGAATAGAATACAGTATATACATATGAGTTGAGTAAGTAGAATAGAATACAGTATATACATATGAGTTGAGTAAGTAGAATAGAATACAGTATATACATATGAGTTGAGTAATTAGAATAGAATACAGTATATACATATGAGTTGAGTAAGTAGAATAGAATACAGTATATACATATGAGTTGAGTAATTAGAATAGAATACAGTATATACATATGAGTTGAGTAATGCAAAATATGTAAACATTATTAAAGTGACAAGTGTTCTATTATTAAAGTGGCCAGTGTCTATGTATATAGGGCAGCAGCCTCTAAGGTGCTAGTGATGGCTGTTTAACAGTCTGATGGCCTTGAGATAGGAGCTGGTTTTCAGTCTCTCGGTCCCAGCTATGATGCACATGTACTGACCTCGCCTTCTGGACGATAGCGGGGTGAACAGGCAGTGGCTTGGGTGGTTGTTGTCCTTGATTATCTTGTTGGCCTTCCTGTGACATCGGATGTTGTATGTGTCCTGGAGGGCAGGTAGTTTGCCCTGGTGATGTGTTGGGCAGACCGCACCACCCTCTGGAGAGCCCTGCGGTTGCAGGTGGTGCAGTTGCCATACCAGGCGGTGATACAGCCTGACAGGATGCTCTCAATTGTGCAGCTGTAAAAGTTTGTGCGGGTTTTAGGTGCCAAGCCAAATTTATTTGCGCCCTTCTCACCGCACTCTCTGTGTGGGTGAACCATTTCAGTTTGTCAGTGATGTGTACACCGAGGAACTTGAAGCTTTCCACCTTATTCACTGCGGTCCCGTCAATGTGGATAGGGGGGGTGCTCCCTCTGCTGTTTCCTGAAATCCACGATCAGCTCCTTTGTTTTGTTGACGTTGAGTGAGAGGTTATTTTCCTGGCACCACACTCCCAGAGCCCTCACCTCCTCCCAGGCTGTCTCGTCATTGTTGGTAATCAGACCCTACTACTGTTGTGTCGTCTGAAAACTGATTGAGTTGGTGTGCGTGGCCACGCAGTCATGGTAGAACAGGGAGTACAAGAGGGGGCTGAGCACGCACCCTTGTGGGGCCTCTGTGTTGAGGATCAGCGAAGCGGAGGTGTTGTTTCCTACCTTCACCACCTGGGGAGCAGCCCGTCAGGAAGTCCAGGACCCAGTTGCACAGGGCGGGGTTCAGACCCAGGGCCCCGAGCTTAATGATGAGCTTGGAGGTTACTATGGTGTTGATTCCTGAGCTATAGTCAATGAACAGCATTCTTACATAGATCCATCGTCTGTGGATCTATTGGGCCGGTAAGCAAATTGAAGTGGGTCTAGGGTGTCAGGTAAGGTAGGTGATATGGTCCTTGACTAGTCTCTCAAAGCACATCATGATGACAGAAGTGAGTGCTACAGGGCGATAGTAATTTAGTTCAGTCACCTTTGCTTTCTTGGGTACAGGAACAATGGTGGACATTGGGCATGTGGGGACAGCAGACTAGGATAGGGAGAGATTGAATACGTCCGTAAACACTCCAGCCAGCTGGTCTGCGCATGCTCTGAGGACGTGACTAGGGTTGCCATCTCTCTTACTCTCTTTTTTTGTCTTTCACTCTCTTTCTTCATATCTTCAAAGTTCAAATTGTGTTTTTTTACACTGGATAAAAAGTATATATTCAGAGCTAGAAAATGGTATATCATATACTACAGTTGCAGAGCAATGGGAAAGTAATTTGGCTTTGAATGTTGATAAACTTGTAACCCCACAATGTCCCATGAATGTTTGTGTACATCTACTGGAGAGTTCTTTGTCTACAACCATTCAGCATCGTTCATACCCTCTAAAGCCCCACCTATCTCTTTAAGGATTCACGTGTGAGGCCATCTGCTAAACAGAGTGAGTAAGGTAGTGTGGTATACAACCAAAGATTTAAAGACTAAAAGTGGTGAAAGTAGTAGCAAAAGTAGTCATAAAAATACACTATATTTAGTCCTTGGCCTATATCTTAATCTGACTTTGGTGCAGGTCATGTTGTTCTTCACAGTACCGTCTCCGGTAAACACAAACTATATAAAACGTTCAATTTTAGCTAGCTAGCTAACATTAGGCTATAACTAGCAATGCAAATGGATTACTACACAGCTCATTCACGTAACGTTAGCCAGCAAGCCAGCCAGCTAACGTTAGCTAACTAACAGTACGCTTTAACTTGCAATGAAAACATTTTTCCAATATAATATTGGTACATTTTGCTAAACTCTACATACATGAACTCTATATACGCTTTAACTTGCAATGAAAACATTTTTCCAATATAATATTGGTACATTTAGCTAAACTCTACATACATGAACTCTATATACGCTTTAACTTGCAATGAAAACATTTTTCCAATATAATATTGGTACATAAACTCTATATACTGTACATGGATGAAACCTTCTCTCTGTCATGGGTGCCATGCTTGCCCTTGGTTGAAGATGTAATCCAGAGACAGGTGTTTTATACAACAGCTTTCTTGTTTTCTTTTCATCTCCCACCACATTTGCAATCATACTCTGATTCCACCAGACATTCCACTGATTTCAAAACTCAATCAACATCTTCTGTGACAACAACACTGTTGATCACCGTTTTTTCCCCACATAACTGTCATCAGAGGACTGTGCAGTACAATGTCTGATTTGAATCAAATGTTTTTACCTAAATCAAGGATTTCCTCATCGTCTGATTCATTTTCAGAGATTTCCACGGTCATTTTACAGAAAGTAGTCCATCAGAACTTTTTCCCACTGATCTTTGTCGCCTGTTAAATTCAGGGAAGCAATGTTACAGTTCTTCCTGATATCTTTCAAAAAAGCTGTAGTAGAAAGGATTATCTACATATACTGAGCAGCTCATGTTAAATAGACAGAAGCATGTTACACCAATCTGAACTAATCTCTTGGCATGTCCAGTCCATCCATTATCTCAGCCAATCATAGCTAGCAGGAAGGTTCCTGTTTTTTTCTGTGGCTAAACCAACCAGGCTCATATTTTAACAATTTTATTCGTATTTACAGATGGTATACACATTTGTTATTGAGGCATCTGAAAGTCCACATGTTACAAAAGGCATTTCTGCCCCAAAAAGTTTTACATTCAAATGCCTCTCCTGTGAAGGAGTGGCTTGCAGCATGCGCCTAGCTTCCTGGAACAGGTCACACATGGTCTACTTTAAATTATTGTTAATGTATTTCAAGTTGTTGTGTTGCTCAACTGTAATACTATTTTGGCTTTTTTTTATTTAATTTTTTTATTTCACCTTTATTTAACCAGGTAGGCAAGTTGAGAACAAGTTCTCATTTACAATTGCGACCTGGCCAAGATAAAGCAAAGCAGTTCGACACATACAACGACACAGAGTTACACATGGAGTAAAACAAACATACAGTCAATAATACAGTATAAACAAGTCTATATACAATGTGAGCAAATGAGATGAGAAGGGAGGTAAAGGCAAAAAAGGCCATGGTGGCAAAGTAAATACAATATAGCAAGTAAAACACTGGAATGGTAGTTTTGCAATGGAAGAATGTGCAAAGTAGAAATAAAAATAAAAATAAAAATGAAAATAAAAATAATGGGGTGCAAAGGAGCAAAATAAATAAATAAATTAAATACAGTAGGGAAAGAGGTAGTTGTTTGGGCTAAATTATAGGTGGGCTATGTACAGGTGCAGTAATCTGTGAGCTGCTCTGACAGTTGGTGCTTAAAGCTAGTGAGGGAGATAAGTGTTTCCAGCTTGATTCCTCATGGTTGATGAAAAATGTAATCCAAAATTTTGCAAGTCAAAAATACCATATTTTATTGTACATTTCCTCAAGCTACACTACGTAACCAAAAGTATGTGGACACCTGCTCGTCTAACATCTCATTCCAAAATCATGGGTATTAATATGGAGTGGGTTTCCCATTTTCTGCTATAACAACCTCCACTCTTCTGGGAAGACCACTCGATGTTGGAACATTTTTGCTGGGACTTGCTGTCATTCTGCCACAAGAGCATTAGTGAGGTCGGGTACTGATTTTGGTCAATTAGGCCTGGCTTGCCGTCGGCGTTCCAATTGATCCCAAAGGTGTTTGATGGGGTTGAGGTCAGGGCTCTGTGCAGGCCAGTCAAGTTCTTTCACACCGATCTCGACAAACCCTTTCTGAATAGCCCTCACTTTCTGCACGGGGCATTGTCATGCTGAAGCAGGAAAAGGCCTTCTCCAAAATGGTGCCACAAAGTTGGAAGCACAGAATTGTCTAGAATGTCATTGTATGCTGTAGTGTTGAGATTTCCCTTCACTGGAACTAAGGGGACTAGACCAAACCATGATAAACAACAGTCCAAGACCGTTATTCCTCCTCCACCAAACTTTACAGTTCGCACTATGCATTAGGGCAGGTAGCGTTCTCCTGGCATCCGCCAAACCCAGATTCGTCTGTCGGACTGCCAGATGGTGAAGCGTGATTCATCACTCCAGAGAACGAGTTTCCACTCCTCCAGAGTCCAACGGTGGCAAGCTTTACACCACTCCAGCCAACGAACGGCGTTGCGCATGGTGATCCTAGGCTTGTGTGCCCATTGAAACCCATTTCATGAAGCTCCCGACGAACAGTTCTTGTGCTGACCTTGCTTCCAGAGGCAGTTTTGGAACTCGATAGTGAGTGTTGCAACTGAGGAAGGACAATTTTCATGCGCTACGCACTTTAGCACTTGACAGTCCCGGTCTGTGAGGTTGTGTGGTCTACCACTTTGTGGCTGAGCCGTTGTAGCGCCTAGACGTTTCCACTTCACAATAACAGCACTTACAGTTGACTGGGGCAGCTATAGCAGGGCCGAAATTTTACAAACTGACTTGTTGGAAATCCTATGAAGGTGCCAATTTGAAAATCACTGAGCTCTTCAGTAAGGCCATTCTACTGCCATTGTTTCTCTATGGAGATTGTATGGCTGTGTGCTCGGTTTTATAGACCTCTCAGCAACAGGTGTGGCTGAAATAGCTGAATCCACAAATTTGAAGGGGCGTCCACATACTTTTGTATATATAGTGTATTTGATTCAATGCTGATCAAATATACACTTCAAACATATATTGTGATTTCACATGTCGAGGAGCAACTACACGTGAATAACGTTTTAGGTTTTGCTGTTTCAGTGTCATGTTACATTACTGGAAAAGCATAACATTTTGCTACGCCTTCAACATGTAAACCATCTCCATTGGATTAAGCCACATTTCTGTGCTCATCCTTCAACTTGTGAAGAAGATCATTCATGGTTCCTTTGATTTCCATTTTCAATTAAGCATTTACTACAGCTGTCTGTCAATATAAAGATTACATTCTATGAGTGGTGTCTATTTCCTGTCCTGATTTTTATGAGGAAAACCAATTGGGAGTTAAATGGGAAAAGTATGCAGCGTTTTTAGCCCTTTTTGGAGCTCAATGTGCTTGAACGGATGTTCACAGCTGAGTGACATTGATTGTCATTGGGGATCTAAGGTATATTTGTGCAGTTTAGGGATAGAGACCACAGTGCTGAACATGTGATACCAGACTAATATTCTGATATCACAAGCCAGTCAAAATCCTGATCTCTCTCTCTCTCTATATATATATATATGTCTTTCTCTCTTTCTCTCTCTATATATATATTTCTCTCTCTCTCTGTCTATCTCTCTCTCTTTCTATCTCTCTCTCTCTCTTTCTCTTTCTCTCGTTCACTCTCTCATTCTCTCTTTCTATCTCTCTATTGTCTTTCTCTCCCTCACACGCATTCTCTCTCTCTCTCTCTCTCTCTCTCTCACTCTCTCGCTCACTCGCTCATTGTCTATCCCTCTCTCCTACAGCCGTAGTGAGGAATCTGATGAGGAGGTGTTGCATTTCTGTTTGTGTGTGTGTCTGTCAGGAGTCCGGTCGGGAAAACCTGCACTGCCACACGTTTCTTCAAACAGTGAAAAGACGAATACAGAGCTAAACTTGGTCATTTAAATGGCAATTTTTCACAATCGATCAAAATGTTTCCATCTGAAAGCTAGAGTTGATCTGTACCATGTACCTAATGCTACGCTTAAGCTTTCTGCCTATACCATCACCATGAAACATGTTCTGTTTATTGTAGAAAATACAGACATTGGGAAAACACTAATGAGAGGATCCTTTCTCTGCATATTGGCACTTTCACCAACAATACCCTCTTGGAGGAAGACACTAAGTATAACGCTGTGAGTTGTTTTAAAGTATACCAAACAGATGTTTTACCAGAGAAGACTTGTTTGGATTGGAGGGACCATGGTTTATGTTATTGGAATGGAGGGACCACAGACTACATTATTGGAATGGAGGGACCACGGACTACATTATTGGAATGGAGGGACCACGGTTTACATTATTGGAATGGAGGGACCACTGGATTCGTTATTGAAATGGAGGGACCACGGACTACATTATTGGAATGGAGGGACCACGGTTTACATTATTGAAATGGAGGGACCACGGTTTAGATTAATGAAATGGAGGGACCACGGTTTAGATTAATGAAATGGAGGGACCACGGACTACATTATTGAAATGGAGGGACCACGGTTTAGATTAATGAAATGGAGGGACCACGGTTTACATTATTGAAATGGAGGAACCACAGTTTATGTTATTGGAATGGAGGGACCACAGTTTATGTTATTGGAATGGCGGGACCACGGACTACATTATTGGAATGGAGGGACCACGGTTTATGTTATTGGAATGGAGGGACCACGGAATACATTATTGGAATGGAGGGGCCACAGCTTATGTTATTGGAATGGAGGGACCACGGACTACATTATTGGAATGGAGGGACCACAGTTTATGTTATTGGAATGGAGGGACCATGGTTTAGGTTATTGGAATGGAGGGACCACGGACTACATTATTGGAATGGAGGGGCCACAGTTTATGTTATTGGAATGGAGGGACCACGGACTACATTATTGGAATGGAGGGGCCACAGCTTATGTTATTGGAATGGAGGGACCACGGACTACATTATTGGAATGGAGGGACCACAGTTAATGTTTTTGGAATGGAGGGACCACGGTTTACATTATTGAAATGGAGGAACCACAGTTTATGTTATTGGAATGGAGGGACCACAGTTTATGTTATTGGAATGGAGGGACCACGGACTACATTATTGGAATGGAGGGACCACGGTTTACATTAATGAAATGGAGGGACCACAGTTTATGTTATTGGAATGGAGGGACCACGGACTACATTATTGGAATGGAGGGACCACGGACTACATTGTTGGAATGGAGGGACCACAGACTACATTATTGGAATGGAGGGACCACAGACTACATTATTGGAATGGAGGGACCACGGACTACATTATTGGAATGGAGGGACCACGGACTACATTATTGGAATGGATGGACCACGGTTTACATTATTGGAATGGAGGCAACACGGTTTACATTATTGGAATGGAGGGACCACGGTTTACATTATTGGAAATGGAGGGACCACGGTTTATATTATTGGAATGGTGGGACCACGGTTTACATTATTGGAATGGAGGGACCACGGTTTACATTATTGGAATGGAGGGACCACAGTTTACATTATTGGAATGGAGGGACCACGGTTTACATTATTGGAATGGAGGGACAGCAGTTTACATTATTGGAATGGAGAGACCACGGTTTATGTTATTGGAATGGAGGGACCACGGTTTACATTATTGGAATGGAGGGACCACGGTTTACATAATTAGAATGGAGAGACCACAGTTTACATTATTGGAATGGAGGGACCACAGTTTACATTATTGGAATGGAGGGACCACGGTTTACATTATTGGAATGGAGGGACCACGGACTACATTATTGGAATGGAGGGACCACGGTTTACATTATTGGAATGGAGGGACCACAGTTTACATTATTGGAATGGAGGGACCACGGTTTACATTATTGAAATGGAGGGACCACGGTTTAGATTAATGAAATGGAGGGACCACGGTTTACATTATTGAAATGGAGGGACCACAGTTTATGTTATTGGAATGGAGGGACCACAGTTTATGTTATTGGAATGGCGGGACCACGGACTACATTATTGGAATGGAGGGACCACGGTTTATGTTATTGGAATGTAGGGACCACGGAATACATTATTGGAATGGAGGGACCACGGTTTACATTATTGGAATGGAGGGACCACGGTTTATGTTATTGGAATGGAGGGACCACAGTTTATGTTATTGGAATGGAGGGACCACGGAATACATTATTAGAATGGAGGGACCACGTGTCATGTATTGTCATGTTGTGTCTTTCTGTCCTTTCCTTTCACCCTGTCTCCCTCTGCTGGTCGTATTAGGTTACCTTTTCTCCCCCGCTTTCCCCCAGCTGTTCCTTGTCTCCTCCTGACTACCTCGTCACCCCGTTTCCCACCTGTTCCCTTTTTCCCTCTGATTAGTCCCCTATATCTCTCTCTGTTTTTGTTCCTGTCCTTGTCGGATTCTTGTTTGTTGTGTTTCATGCCTGAGCCAGACTATCGTCATGTTTGCTGTAACCTTGTCCTGTCCTGTCGGAATCTGCCGGTCTATCTGAGCCTACCTATGTTTGGTTATTAAAGAAGCTCTGTTTAAGTTAGTTCGCTTTTGGGTCCTCATTCACTCACCGTAACACCACGGTTTACATTATTGAAATGGAGGGACCACAGTTAATGTATTTGGAATGGAGGGACCACAGTTTATGTTATTGGAATGGAGGGACCATGGTTTAGGTTATTGGAATGGAGGGACCACGGACTACATTATTGGAATGGAGGGGCCACAGTTTATGTTATTGGAATGGAGGGACCACGGACTACATTATTGGAATGGAGGGGCCACAGCTTATGTTATTGGAATGGAGGGACCACGGACTACATTATTGGAATGGAGGGACCACAGTTTATGTTATTGGAATGGAGGGACCACGGTTTACATTATTGAAATGGAGGAACCACAGTTTATGTTATTGGAATGGAGGGACCACAGTTTATGTTATTGGAATGGAGGGACCACGGACTACATTATTGGAATGGAGGGACCACGGTTTACATTAATGAAATGGAGGGACCACAGTTTATGTTATTGGAATGGAGGGACCACGGACTACATTATTGGAATGGAGGGGCCACAGTTTATGTTATTGGAATGGAGGGACCACGGTTTACATTATTGGAATGGAGGGACCACGGACTACATTGTTGGAATGGAGGGACCACAGACTACATTATTGGAATGGAGGGACCACAGACTACATTATTGGAATGGAGGGACCACGGACTACATTATTGGAATGGAGGGACCACGGACTACATTATTGGAATGGATGGACCACGGTTTACATTATTGGAATGGAGGCACCACGGTTTACATTATTGGAATGGAGGGACCACGGTTTACATTATTGGAATGGTGGGACCACGGTTTACATTATTGGAATGGAGGGACCACGGTTTACATTATTGGAATGGAGGGACCACGGTTTACATTATTGGAATGGAGGGACCACGGTTTACATTATTGGAATGGAGGGACCACAGTTTACATTATTGGAATGGAGGGACCACGGTTTATGTTATTGGAATGGAGGGACCACGGTTTACATTATTGGAATGGAGGGACCACGGTTTACATAATTAGAATGGAGAGACCACAGTTTACATTATTGGAATGGAGGGACCACAGTTTACATTATTGGAATGGAGGGACCACGGTTTACATTATTGGAATGGAGGGACCACGGACTACATTATTGGAATGGAGGGACCACGGTTTACATTATTGGAATGGAGGGACCACAGTTTACATTATTGGAATGGAGGGACCACGGTTTACATTATTGGAATGGAGGGACCACGGACTACATTATTGGAATGGAGGGACCACGGTTTATGTTATTGGAATGGAGGGACCACGGACTACATTATTGGAATGGAGGGACCACGGTTTACATTATTGGAATGGAGGGACCACGGACTACATTATTGGAATGGAGGGACCACGGACTACATTATTGGAATGGAGGGACCACGGTTTATGTTATTGGAATGGAGGGACCACGGTTTACATTATTGGAATGGAGGGACCACGGTTTACATTATTGGAATGGAGGGACCACGGACTACATTGTTGGAATGGAGGGACCACAGACTACATTATTGGAATGGAGGGACCACAGACTACATTATTGGAATGGAGGGACCACGGACTACATTATTGGAATGGAGGGACCACGGACTACATTATTGGAATGGATGGACCACGGTTTACATTATTGGAATGGAGGCACCACGGTTTACATTATTGGAATGGAGGGACCACGGTTTACATTATTGGAATGGTGGGACCACGGTTTACATTATTGGAATGGAGGGACCACGGTTTACATTATTGGAATGGAGGGACCACGGTTTACATTATTGGAATGGAGGGACCACGGTTTACATTATTGGAATGGAGGGACCACAGTTTACATTATTGGAATGGAGGGACCACGGTTTATGTTATTGGAATGGAGGGACCACGGTTTACATTATTGGAATGGAGGGACCACGGTTTACATAATTAGAATGGAGAGACCACAGTTTACATTATTGGAATGGAGGGACCACGGTTTACATTATTGGAATGGAGGGACCACGGACTACATTATTGGAATGGAGGGACCACGGTTTACATTATTGGAATGGAGGGACCACAGTTTACATTATTGGAATGGAGGGACCACGGTTTACATTATTGGAATGGAGGGACCACGGACTACATTATTGGAATGGAGGGACCACGGTTTATGTTATTGGAATGGAGGGACCACGGACTACATTATTGGAATGGAGGGACCACGGTTTACATTATTGGAATGGAGGGACCACGGACTACATTATTGGAATGGAGGGACCACGGACTACATTATTGGAATGGAGGGACCACGGTTTATGTTATTGGAATGGAGGGACCACGGTTTACATTATTGGAATGGAGGGACCACGGACTACATTATTGGAATGGAGGGACCACGGTTTACATTATTGGAATGGAGGGACCACGGTTTACATTATTGGAATGAAGGGACCACGGACTACATTATTGGAATGGAGGGACCACGGTTTATGTTATTGGAATGGAGGGACCACAGACTACATTATTGGAATGGAGGGACCACGGTTTATGTTATTGGAATGGAGGGACCACAGTTCATGTTATTGGAATGGAGGGACCACGGAATACATTATTAGAATGGAGGGACCACGGACTACATTATTGAAATGGAGGGACCACAGTTAATGTATTTGGAATGGAGGGACCACAGTTTATGTTATTGGAATGGAGGGACCATGGTTTAGGTTATTGGAATGGAGGGACCACGGACTACATTATTGGAATGGAGGGGCCACAGTTTATGTTATTGGAATGGAGGGACCACGGACTACATTATTGGAATGGAGGGGCCACAGCTTATGTTATTGGAATGGAGGGACCACGGTTTACATTATTGAAATGGAGGAACCACAGTTTATGTTATTGGAATGGAGGGACCACAGTTTATGTTATTGGAATGGAGGGACCACGGACTACATTATTGGAATGGAGGGACCACGGTTTACATTAATGAAATGGAGGGACCACAGTTTATGTTATTGGAATGGAGGGACCACGGACTACATTATTGGAATGGAGGGGCCACAGATTATGTTATTGGAATGGAGGGACCACGGTTTACATTATTGGAATGGAGGGACCACGGACTACATTGTTGGAATGGAGGGACCACAGACTACATTATTGGAATGGAGGGACCACAGACTACATTATTGGAATGGAGGGACCACGGACTACATTATTGGAATGGAGGGACCACGGACTACATTATTGGAAAGGATGGACCACGGTTTACATTATTGGAATGGAGGCACCACGGTTTACATTATTGGAATGGAGGGACCACGGTTTACAATATTGGAAATGGAGGGACCACGGTTTATATTATTGGAATGGTGGGACCACGGTTTACATTATTGGAATGGAGGGACCACGGTTTACATTATTGGAATGGAGGGACCACAGTTTACATTATTGGAATGGAGGGACCACGGTTTACATTATTGGAATGGAGTGACCACAGTTTACATTATTGGAATGGAGGGACCACGGTTTATGTTATTGGAATGGAGGGACCACGGTTTACATTATTGGAATGGAGGGACCACGGTTTACATAATTAGAATGGAGAGACCACAGTTTACATTATTGGAATGGAGGGACCACAGTTTACATTATTGGAATGGAGGGACCACGGTTTACATTATTGGAATGGAGGGACCACGGACTACATTATTGGAATGGAGGGACCACGGTTTATGTTATTGGAATGGAGGGACCACGGACTACATTATTGGAATGGAGGGACCACGGTTTACATTATTGGAATGGAGGGACCACGGACTACATTATTGGAATGGAGGGACCACGGACTACATTATTGGAATGGAGGGACCACGGTTTATGTTATTGGAATGGAGGGACCACGGTTTACATTATTGGAATGGAGAGACCACGGACTACATTATTGGAATGGAGGGACCACGGTTTACATTATTGGAATGGAGGGACCACGGTTTACATTATTGGAATGAAGGGACCACGGACTACATTATTGGAATGGAGGGACCACGGTTTATGTTATTGGAATGGAGGGACCACGGACTACATTATTGGAATGGAGGGACCACAGACTACATTATTGGAATGGAGGGACCACGGTTTATGTTATTGGAATGGAGGGACCACGGACTACATTATTGGAATGGAGGGACCACGGTTTACATTATTGGAATGGAGGGACCACGGACTACATTATTGGAATGGAGGGACCACGGTTTATGTTATTGGAATGGAGGGACCAAGGACTACATTATTGGAATGGAGGGACCACAGTTTATGTTATTGGAATGGAGGGACCACAGTTTATGTTATTGGAATGGAGGGACCACAGTTTACATTATTGGAATGGAGGGACCACGGACTACATTATTGGAATGGAGGGACCACAGTTTACATTATTGGAATGGAGGGACCACGGACTACATTATTGGAATGGAGGGACCACGGAATACATTATTGGAATGGAGGGACCACGGACTACATTATTGGAATAGAGGGACCACAGTTTATGTTATTGGAATGGAGGGACCATGTTTTGAGATATTATATTTTCACATCTGTTCTGTAAAGCACAAGTCAAACCTGTTACCTGGAATCCTATCACACTCCCAGGAAAGTGAAATGAAGAGTAGTGTTATGAAAGGATGATCTCAATGAATGTCATCTACACTTCAGGAGAGACCGGGGTTGGGTGTTTCAAGGGTTGGTTGTCACAGGGCTAATTACTCCCAATCTAATTGCATCTACAGTATGTAGTATTTTTAAGGGAAAAATTGTGAATTCTTTGAAAGGAGTCATCCACCTGATCAATTCATGTCAGCATGACAAAACATTGAGGTGAGGGGAATAAATGTTTTTCGTATGTGAAAGTAAAATAATATATATACTGTGTGTTGTTATTTTCTTTGTAAATGTTTGAATAATGGGATTATCCATGAACAATTATGCTTATTGAAAAAAGACAGGGGGGGCTATATTTCAAACCTGTTTTGGAGTTCCTATGTCAAGCCATGTGGTAACTAGCATCTTAATTAGCGTTGGGGGGGATAGTTGTCATTTGGAATGTGGGGTTGGTTGTCACTATTAACTCCATCATAGAATCCCAAGCTCTTTTGTGCTTTGTGCTATAAAGAGCTCCCTTCGTTGCCTCTCTCCCACACACATATTTGTTTCTGTCACACACCCACACACACACACACACACACACATGCATGTGCAAACATACAGACACACTATTTTACTCAAAATGTCTTATGTTATTCTCACGGCATTAAATGTGGAATTGTATTAGGAATATAGTTCAATCAAAGAAAGGCTATTTCTAAGACTGTGTGCATTATTGTTTCATTTCCTGTTATTAAAGAAATAAGCTACTAGCACACGTTGTGACAACCAACCCTGCGATGCAGCTGGTGGACAGAGTGTGTTTGATGGTTTATAACTCCATGTAGGAATATGAAATGAGGATAAAAAGGACCCCATTTCAACCCAAGACTTTTGTCTTTCTCCGAATATTGAAAAGAGTCTTGTAAGATACAGCATAAGGTATAATGGTGCTGAGAAATACATACAAGAGTAAAATGTGTCACAACCAAACCCGGTCTCTCCTAAATCAAATCACATTTTATTTTGGCACATGCGCCCTTACTTACAAGCCCTTATTAACCAACAATGCAATTTTAAGAAGCTAAAAAAAGGTAAGAGATCAGAAAAACAACTACTTAAAGTGCATCAGTAAATAACAATAGTGGGGCTATATACAGGGGGTACCGGTACAGAGTCAATGTTCGGGGGCACCGGTGTCGAGGTAATTGAGTTAACATGTACATGTAGGTAGAGTTATTAACGTGACTATGCATAGATAGAGAGAATAGCAGCAGCGTAGAAGAGAGGGGGCAATGTAAATAGGCTGGGTAGCCATTTGATTAGCTGTTCAGGAGTCTTATGGCTTGGGGGTAGAAGCTGTTTAGAAGCCTCTTGGACCTAGACGCTCCGGTACTGCTTGCCGTGTGGTAGCAGAGAGAACAGTTTATGACTAGGGTGTCTGGAGTTTTTGACAATTTTTCACTTTGTATTAGGTCCTGGATGGCAAGAAGCTTGGCCCCGTTGATGTACTAGGCCCTAATCACTACCCTCTGTAGTACCTTGCGGTCGGAGGCCGAGCAGTTGCCATACCAGGCAGTGATGCAATCCGTCAGGATGCTCTCGCTGGTGCAGCTGTAAAACGTTTTGAGGATCTGAGGACCATGCCAAATCTTTTCAGTCTCCTGAGGGGGAATAGGTTTTGTCGTGCCCTCTTCACGACTGTCTTGGTGTGCCTGGACCATGTTAGATTGTTGGTGATGTGGGCGCCAAGGAACTTGAAGCTCTCAACCTGCTCCACTACAGCTCCGTCGATGAGAATGCTCAATCCTCCTTTTCCTGTAGTCCACAATCATCTCCTTTGTCTTGATCACGTTGAGGGAGATATTGTTGTCCTTGCACCACATGGTCAGGTCTTTGATCGCCTCCCTCATCATTGTCGGGGATCAGGCCTACCACTGTTGTGTCATCAGCAAACTTAATGATAGTGTTGGAGTCATGCCTTGCCGTGTAATCATGAGTGAACAGGGAGTACAGGAGGAGAATGAGCACACACCCCTGAGGGGCCCCCGTGTTGAGGATCAATGGTTGAGGATCAATGTGGCGGATGTGTTATTATGGTGAGCTGTAGTCAATGAATAGCATTCTCACATAGGTGTTCCTTTTGTCCAGGTGTGAAAGGGCAGTGTGAAGTGCAATAGAGATTGCATCATCTGTGGATCTGTTAGTGTACAATTTGGAGTGGATCTAGGGTTTTTGGGATAATGATGTTGATGTGAGCCATGAACCGCCTTCAAAGCATTTCATGGCTACAGACGTGAGTGCTACGGGTCGGTAGTCATTTAGGCAGGTTACCTTAGTTATCCTGGGCACAGGACTATGGTTGTCTGCTTGAAATATGTTTGGTATTACAGACTCAGACAGGGAGAGATTGAAAATGTCAGTTAAGACACTTGCCAGTTGGTCAGCGCATGCTCCTGGTAATCCTTCTAGCCCTGCGTCCTTGTGAATGTTGACCTGCTTAAAGGTCTTACTCACATCGGCTGCGGAGAGCACAGTTGTCAGGAACAGTTGATATTCTCATGCATGTTTCAGTGTTACTTGCCTCGAAGCAGAAATATAAGTTATTTAGCTCGTCTGGTAGGCTCGTGTCACTGGGCAGCTCACGACTGTGCTTCCCTTTGTCACCTGTAATAGTTTGTAAGCCCTGCCACATCCAACGAGTGTCGGGCCGGTGTAGTATGATTCGATCTTAGTCCTGTATTGATGCTTTGCCTGTTTGATGGTTCGTCTTAGGGCATAGCGGGATTTCTTATCAGTTCCGGGTTAGAGTCCCACTCCTTAAAAGCGGCAGCTCTACCCTTTAGCTCATTGCGAATATTGCCTGTAATCCATGGCTTCTGGATGGGGTATGCATGTACAGTCATTGTGGGGACGACGTCCTCGATGCACTTATTGATGAAGCCAGTGACTGATGTGGTGTACTCCTCAATGCCATCCGAAGAATACCGGAACATATTCCAGTCTGTGCTAGCAAAACAGTCCTGTAGATTAGGATCTGCTTCATATGACCACTTTTTTATAGACGAGTCACTCGTGCTTCCTGCTTTAATTTTTGCTTGTAAGCAGGAATCGGGAGGATAGAATTATGGTCAGATTTGCGGGTGAGGGAGGGTGAGGGAGAGCTTTGTACGTGTCTCTGTGTGTGGAGTAAAGGTGGTCTAGAATTGTTTTACCTCTGGTTGCACATTTAACATGCTGATAGAAATTAGGTTAAACTGATTTAAGATTCCCTGAAGTAAAGTCCCCGTCCACTAGGAGCGCCGCCTCTGGATGAGCGTTTTCCTGTTTGCTTATGGCGGTATATTGCTCATTGAGTGTGGTTTTAGTGCCAGCATTGGTCTGTGGTGGTATGTAGACAGCTACGAAAAATGCAGATGAAAATTCTCTAAGTAGATAGTGTGGTCTACGGCTTATTATGAGATACTCTACCTCAGGGGAGCAAAACCTTGAGACTTCCTTAGATATCATGCACCAGCTGTTTTTTGCATATATGCATAGCCCCCCGCCCCATGTCTTACCAGAGGCTGCTGTTCTATCCTGCCGATCGAGTGTTTAACATGCCAGCTGTATGTTCAGCCACAACTCGGTGAAACATGAGATATTACCATTTTTAATGTCCCGTTGGTAGGATATACGTGCTTTCAGTTCGTCCCATTTATTTTTCAGCAATTGAACGTTAGCTAGTAGGACGGAAGTAAAAGGCAGATTAGCCACTCGTTGCCTGATCCTCACAAGGCACCCTGATCTTTTCCCGCAAAAATCTCTGTTTCCTTCTCCAACAAATGACGGGGCCTGCTCGGGTGTCTTTATTATATCCCTCCTGTCCGACTCATTGAAGAAAAACTCTTTGTCTAATCTGAGGTGACAAATTATATGAATATGCATGAGATCGAAATAAAGTCCTGATATTCTGTATTATTTTCTTAATCAGATCATTAGCAACAGAAACGTGCAAACGCTTGTCCTAATTTGAGGGAAAACAAAGGCGTCTGAGATCTCCTAGCTCAGGCGTGGGATCATTTTGAGAGCTGATGGATTGGTCGGAACTGAGGGCATGTTTCATTTTAACAGTTCCCTTAGAAGTCTAATGACTGAAAGTTACAATCCAAAGCTGTTTGATTGCAACAGAAATTAAGAATCACATTAGTTAGTAACGAGTGTGGATGTGTTTAACTATACTTTATAAGAATAGTAAACAATCAAACATTTGACCAACTGGGAACATTTTATTAGTCCCCACAAGGTCAAATGCTATTTCTTGGGGGTTTATGGTTAAGGTTAGAATTAGTGTTAGGGTTCGAATTAGGTTTAGGGTTAGGAGCTAGGGTTAGTTTTAGGGTTAGGGTTAGGGGTTAGGGAAAATAGGATTTTGAATGGGACTCAATTTTGTGTCCCCACAAAGTCAGTTATGTAAGACAGTGTGCACACAGACGCACACATGCACAAACACACACATGCAAGCTTGCGTTCACACACAAAAACACACACACTTATATGTGTGCCTTTGTGCCTTTGTGCGTGCATGTGAGTTAGTGTGCATGCACATGTGTGTGTGTGTGTGAGAGAGAGAGAGAGAGAGAGAGAGAGAGAGAGAGAGAGAGAGAGAGAGAGAGAGAGAGAGAGAGAGAGAGAGAGAGAGAGAGAGAGAGAGAGAGAGAGAGAGAGAGAAGGCAATTGTGGACCACCACATGTGGTGAGCAAGTGAATCAGTGTAGCAGAGTAACTGCCTTAGAATCCAATTTATCTCTTATTTCTGTTCCTGGAGTAGTAGCCTAAAAACACTCTCCTGGCCACGCTCCTCACCAGACAATCAGAGAGAGACCCTGGTCAAATCAAATCAACGTTTATTGGTCACATACCCGGCCGCGTGAAGTAGTTTGGTGGTGGGGGTGGCTGAGAATTATTTTGTCGACTGGGAGGGTCAAGACTCGTATTTTATTTTAGAAATATTTATTTTTAAATGATTTTTCAGCTTCCCCTAATTTCCGCGGCTTTGGTTGTACACAGATTGGTGTGGTCATTGTAACTGGGTTATATGCTGTAGGCCTATAGTGTAGTGAATCTGACTGAATGCTTCAAAATGTATTGTCCATTTCACAGGGTAGACACTCCGGGTTCCAAAGAGAAAGCTCCTCAGAGGTGGACAAAGGCAACCTTAGTGCGAGTCAAGCTTCAATTTAAGACTGCACAATTAAGAAGGAATTTCTACCTTTAAAAATAATTTAATTTTACAAATCCTCTCTGTAGCCCCAGAGGCTGTAACCTTAACAACCACCCTGTGACTGTGATTTTCGCCTGTTTTCTCCTCATTCTCTTTTTGATCTTTGAGTGGTGGGCACTTTAACCTACCACACAGTAATGGCTAACCCCCACAGGGTGTGTAATGGCACTCCTGATCCATCTGCTCTGACCCTCCACCGTGCAACAGAACCCAATCCGGGCCCAATGCTGCCCTTTCAAGCTGCTTTTTCATGCTCAGTCTCTCCACTCCTCTCCACTCGCAAAAATAGGTAGCGGACTTCAGAAATGACGGAAAAATCAATACAAAGACACAAGCTTTTACAGGAACCACTAAACTAAAACTACTGCCAAAGCTACTCCCATTACGGGAAATCTCACAGTAAATTAACACATTCCGCTTGCAATTCTAACACGTTCCACGGCAGGTGAGATGACATGATAACCAATTTATTATACATTTGAAAAATGTAACTAGGAACTTAAGATGCTTTTCATGTGTTTGCGAAAGCAAAGAAAGGTAGAATGCATTTTTATTTTTTTATTTTACACAATTCAATTTGTGTAAAAAATAATATATATATATATATATATATATATATACATACTGCAAGATGTATTATTGTGTAATTAGTGTAACAACATTTGGGACAGAGGGCCCCTTGTTTCATTTTAACAGTTCCCTTAGATGTTCCCTCTAATGACTCTAAATGTTACAATTAGCACCAGCATAGGACTACAGTGTTCTATGGGATGAGCGACTTCAGCTTTGGGGTCCTGTGTTTTGCTACTGCGTCTTGACGCCTTAATTTGTCACGTGTCGGCAGGGTTCTCTGCTGTTACTTTGCCGGTTGCTCTGTCGGAGATCCTCGTCTCAGCTAGATTCGGAAATTACACAAATGCTGGGGTGGAAAGGTGTAATTGAAGATGGCATAAGGCTGAATGGTAGACATTTAAATTCGGTGCAGTTAAGCGTGCAGGGCGTGTGGCTTCCGAGGGAACACTTTAAAATGATTACTACTCTTGACAGGGCTTCAGGACAACCGTGGAGTCACTGTGTGTGTGTGTGTGCACATGATTGCATGCGTGTGCAGTGTGTTTTTGTGACTTTTTTCATGTAGCTCTATGTCTAGGAGTGCTTTAAGTCGGAAGAATGAGCAGAGTTTCATCAGCAAGATTTCACCACTGTTGCCATTACAGGAGCTGATGGAGGAAACCAGACACCTCCTAATGTAGATGGTAATGAAACACACCACTTTGTTCTAAGACCGAACTAAGAACAAGAAAAATTAGGCACATTCAATTGATGTCTTGATCTGTTTAGTTGTCTGAAGGTAAATAGAAAGGCTAACATTGTAAATGATTCCTCAAAGCTTTATTATGATACAGTTTTTACTGTTGTTGAAATTCATATTTGCAATATACTCATGTCAAACACCTAGGTGTAATTGGAATGACCTTGTTAAATTATACTGGACAAAAATAAAACCTCTCATGCAACAATTTCAATGATTTTAATGAGTTAGAGTTGATATAAGGAAATCAGTCAATTTAAATTCCTTAGTCCCTAATCTATGGATTTCAAATGACTGGGCAGGGGCACTGTAAGGTCCTGCTTTTCTTTTTTTAGTCAACCTTGTTTTCTTTTTCTTTGTGTTTATGAACGTAGCCCTGTTTCTTTGTGTTCTGGAACGTAGCCCTGTCTTTCATTTTTGTTCATTGATTTCACCTGTGTTCGTTTCTCACCTGGTCTCATCAGCTCAGCTCTGTGCGTAAACTGTGGGAGCAATTATTAGGAAATGGAAGACATACAAGACCACTGATAATCTCCCTCGATCTGGTGCTCCACGCAAGATCTCCCCCCGTGGGGTCAAAAAGATCACAAGAACAGTGAGCAAAAATCCCAGAACCACACGGGGGGACCTAGTGAATGACCTGCAGAGAGCTGGGACCAAAGTAAAAAAAGCCTACCATCAGTAGCACACTACGCCGCCAGGGACTCAAATCCTGCAGTGCCAGACGTGTCCCCCTGCTTAAGCCAGTACATGTCCAGGCCCGTCTGAAGTTTGCTAGAGAGCATTTGGATGATCCAGAAGAAGATTGGGAGAATGTCATATGGTCATATGGTCAGATGAAACCAAAAACTCAACTCGTCGTGTTTGGAAGACAAAGAATGCTGAGTTGCATCCAAAGAACACCATACCTACTGTGAAGCATGGGGGTGGAAACATCATGCTTTGGGGCTGTTTTTCAAAGGGACCAGGACGACTGATCCGTGTAAAGGAAAGAATGAATGGGGCCATGTATCGTGAGATTTTGAGTGAAAACCTCCTTCCATCAGCAAGGGCATTGAAGATGAAACGTGGCTGGGACTTTCAGCATGACAATGATCCCAAACACACCTCCCGGTCAACGAAGGAGTGGCTTCATAAGAAACATTTCAAGGTCCTGGAGTGGCCTAAACCTTGTGAAGACTTACGGAAAACGTTTGACCTCTGTCATTGCCAACAAAGGGTATATAACAAAGTATTGAGATAAACTTTTGTTATTGACCAAATACTTATTTTTCACCATCATTTGCAAATATATTCATTAAAAATCCTACAATGTGATTTCCTGGATTTTTTTTCTTCTCATTTTGTCTGTCATAGTTGAAGTATACCTATGATGCAAATTACAGGCCTCTCTTATCTTTTTAAGTGGGAGAACTTGCACAATTGGTGGCTGACTAAATACTGTTTTTGCCCCAGTGTATGTCCATCTCTATTAACCACCTCATTGCCGAAGAACTCTGCCAGCCAGGAACCCGAAACCTTCTTTTTTCATGATTCCGTCATCCCGTCCAAGTCTTCCAGAGCCCATGCAGTTGGGCCATGCTCCTCTCCTGTGGATCGAATGTCAAAAGCGGATCCAAGAAGGGCTCTGCCTATACTGTGGAGGGAAAGATCATCTACTCAGCCATTGCCCTGTTTACCCCCCACAGAGAGATGAGAAGGGTCACCCCCCGCTGACTTGCAGGTAGGCGTATCCTTATTTCGAATTATCTCCCTGAAGCAATTCTCAGTCCCAGTATTGATAATTGCGAATGGGGTTACCAAGTACGTAGAAGGCTTGATAGTTTCGGGAGCAGCAGGTAATTTTATCGATCACCAGCTAGTACAAGAACTTGACATTGATCAAACACCTGTCACCCCTCCCTTAAGCATTAACACCCTGGACGGGCAGCCATTGGGCAGCCATTGATACAGAGTGGAACCACTGGTTGGAGGGCGAACAACCTCCCTTTCTCGTCCTAACAGATCATCGTAATCTGGAATATATCAAAGGGGCCAGAGGTTAAACTCCAGACAAGCCCCCTGGGCTCTCTTCTTCACACGCTTCCACTTTCATGTTACTTACATCCCTGGAAAGAAAAATGTAAAAGCTGATGCTCTCTCCCATCAATTTGACTTTCCGACCAGTAACTCAGACCCTACACCCATTCTTCCTTCCTTTTGCTTCATGGGACTGGTACAGTGGGAGGTTCACTCGGCCATACAAGAAGCCCAAACCTCAGACCCGGCTCCTCCTGAGACACCAGCTGGGAGGAGTTACGTACCAGCAGCTGTTAGACCCCAACTGATGCAATGGTGTCACACGTCCTTGGGGTCAGGACATCCGGGCATTACACAAACCACCGATCTTCTAGCCCGGATTTTCTGGTGGTCCTCACTAGCATCCGACGTAAGGGATTACGTACTCTCCTGTCCAGTCTGCGCCTAAACCAAAAGCCCTCGTCATTTCCCTTCCGGGAAGCTTCAACCTTTGCCAAACCTTCACAGACCCTGGTGCCACATAGCTGTTGAATTAATCACAGACCTTACTGAATTCTCTAGTAACACTACCATCCTTGTCATAGTAGACCGTTTTTCAAAAATGTGTCGTCTGGTTCCTCTTCCTCATCTACCTAACGCCATGGAATTGGCGGAGTGTATGTTCCAGCAGGTGTTCTGTCTGTATGGGATTCCGGAGGATATCGTCTCTGACCGCAGGCCCCTGTTTGTCTCCTGGGTGTGGCGAGCCTTCTGTGACCGACTGGGGGTTGCCTTCAGCCTCTCCTCCAGGTACCACTCCTAGACCAACGGGCAGACAGAACACCTGAACCGAGAAATAGGGAAGTAAATAGGGAAGTACCTCCGCCAACAGTTCTGCCTCTCCGCACGACTGGAGTCGGTATATAGCCTGAGCCAAATACACTCAGAACTCGTTCAAGCACTCATCCCTCCGCCTTAATTTGTTTCAGTGTGTCCTTGTTTACCAACCCCCCCATGTTTCCCTGGGAGGTTTGAGCCTGGTACTGTCCCTGTTGTCGACGTCTGGTTTTGGCGTAGTGAGCAGGTATGGAAGACCGCTCACCGGCATCTGCAGGAAGCCTCTAATAACCAGAAACGCTTTGCCGACAGACGCTGCCGACCACTCTTTCACCCCAGACAGCGTGTGTGGCTCGCTACCAGAGACATCTGGCTCCGCCTCCCCTGCAAAAATGTCTGTCCTCGCTTCATTGCTCCCTTCAAGATAACCTATTGCATCAACCCTGTCACGTACCGCCTCCAATTACCTCATCAGTATAACATCTTCTCGTCCTTCCATGTGTCTCTGTTAAAACAGTCTTCTTCATCCTCCAGTCTCAACCCGCAGTGCACCCCCACCGTTGGACGTTGGAGGGGAACCTGCCTACGCCATACGGGCCATCCTTGATTCCAAAAGCCTGAGAGGTCGCATCCACTACCTAGTGGACTGGGAACGTTATGGGCCTGAAGACCGGTCCTGGGTCCCCGACCAATACATCGTCGACCCAGAGATGATCCAGCACGCCGGACCTCGCTCCCGAGGTAGGTGTCCGCCTCTGCACCCCCACCCACACACTCCACCCTCCGGTACCATTTGGTTATCAGGAGGATAGAGGTAGGAAAGGAGTATGGTATGGACTTGTACACATCAATATCAAAGGAATGTTACTAGATGACATCACATGCATAGATGAATAGTAACAATTTACCTTACTGAAAAAGTTGTACCCCCTTTGGGGGTGGGGGGGTGTACTGTAAGGTTCTGCTCATCAGCTCCCTATTTAGTTCAGTTCTTTCTGTTTGTATTTTTTAGGTATCGTTTGTTTTTTAACTGCCTACCTGTGTTTGACCATTGCCTGTGACCACGATTCCTGCCTTCTGCAAAGACTTAATAAACATCTGCCGTGCTCTGCTCGTGAATCTACACCTTTTTCTCCCTGAGTATTCATTACAGGCACAGCCATGGGTGGACCTGGGAGGGCATAGGCTCACCCACTTGGGAGGCAGGCCCACCCACTGGGGAGTCAGGCTCAGCTAATCAGGATTAGTTTTTCCCCACAGGGCTTTATTACAGAAATACATACTCCTCCGCTTCATCAGCTGTCCAGGTGGCTGGTCTCAGATGATCTTGCAGGTGAAGAAGCTGAATGTGGAGGTCCTGGGCTGACATGGTTACAGGTGGTCTGCGTTTGTGAGGCCGGTTGGACGTACAGCCAAATTTTCGAAAACAACGTTGGAGACAGCTTACGGGAGAGAAATTATAATTTAATTATCTGGCAATAGCTCTGTAGGACATTCCTACAGTCAGCATGCCAATTGCACATTCCCTCAAACCTTGAGACATCTTTGGCATTGTGTTGTGTGACAAAACTGCACACTTTAGAGTGGCCTTTATTTGTCCCCATCACAAGGTGCACCTGTGTAATGACCATGCTGTTTAATCAGCTTCTTGAGATGCCACAGCTGTGGATGGATTATCTTGGCAAAGGAGAATGCTCACTAACAGGGATGTAAACACATTTGTGCACAACATCTGGAAAAAATAAACTTTTGTGCATATGTAAACTTTGGGGGATATATGACACATGGGACCAACCCTTCACATGTTGCATTTATATTTTTGTTCATTACATTCGTGGCAGTCATATTTGCTAAAGAAAAACAACTGACATCTCACTTTTTCCCTTGACATAGTCAGTTTGGCTATCTATGTGGTCCATATTGTGAGTTGTCTTATATCATGTTAAATAAAGTTGACAGTAGAGCCAACACCCTAAACCTCTGGTCTGAGACTTTGTTTTCCCAAGGCGGCAAAGAACTCTCCACGGTTTCTGTAGCTTGCGGTACTTCCATTTGACAAAATGGATCCGTTTTCTTTTGTCATCATGTTCTCTAAATAAGTATATTGTAGACATCTGTCTGCAGGGGCATACTATCTGTCATGGTTGGTGAGGTCTTTCTCAAGTCCTGGACTTAGTAGTCCTCTTGGCTTCTTGGGGTGGGATAGCTCTTTTCATTTAGAGGGCTTCAGCTTCTTGGGATGGGATAGCTCTTTTCATTTAGATGGCTTCAGCTCCTTGGGATGGGATAGCTATTTTCATTTAGAGGGCTTCAGCTTCTTGGGATGGGATAGCTCTTTTCATTTAGAGGGCTTCTTGCCAGGAGAGCCCTGATTTATTGAGTTCCTAGAGAGTGGAACTTCTGTAGTTGTTTATTGTCCTTCCCTGTTTTCTTTTAGCCACTTGCCTAAGTAATTATTCTACATTCACTAAAACATAATGTCATTATTATTACGCATATACTGTACATACTGTACTGGTTGTTGGCCCATCTGACCAAGGAGAAGAGGATAAACAAAGCGTGAAAGAGTGAATGATTCTCCCTGTGAGAATGTCAATAACCCATGAAGTAGAATGACTTGACAGACATACATCCTCTAGCGTTTTCCTTGGCCCCTCAGTTGCACATCCAAAAAGGAGGTTGATGTGGTACATTTCTGTCATCCTGTGTTCTGAAATATGGAAGTACACATGGCGAATGGAAAAATGTAGGTTCATTTAGAAGAATTAACTTTACCATAGTGTATGTTTGGGGAGCACTTCATGTGGTCAGTTTCTTTCTGTCAACACAGACAGTAAAGTCTACCATGTAAAGCAGTCAAACTGTGTATGCTCACACATAGACAGGATTTCCATATTCAGTGGTACACACATGGATGCTGGCACACTAAGAGTAAGTAGATCATTTCGTACCCTGTCGAACTTTTACAAGCTTTGGTTGACTGTACATTATGTTGAGTGAAGTTGCTGTAACTAGTCTAAGGTCTTAAACATAGAATGAATGCATAATAATATAATCAAATACAATTAGCGTTTTACAGGTCCAATGAATTAAGAACATTGTTGAAATATGCACGCATCCCGTATCTTTATATTTTTACTAAAAGCAAAATACATCTTCTTCAACTCATTACGGAACTACTTAATGTTCTCCAGGGAGACACAAGAGTCTTCACAGATTCTATAAATAACACTCATTCGAAAATGATACCATGAGACAATTTATTGGTTGGCACCATTTCAAAGGCAGTCAAGATCATACTGTACAGTCATCTAATGTGGTCTAATTTGACATTATTGAATGTGGTGCATTCTTAAGTTAAGTTCAATTGGCATCATAAGTTCATCACCATGTCACTTCCTGTTGGCTTTCAAACCAAAGAATCTGCCACAAAGGTTTAGTCAAGGATGAACACGCTCCAAGAGGAACACAGACACGAGGAGAGAAAGTGTTCTGGTTTAATTGCGGTGGTTGTATCTAACGACAATAATTAAAACTTGGAGCGTGAATAATAATCAAGTTTCATTTTGATATTGTGAGTTCAGTCTAATTTACTCATGAAAGCTTATGAGATTCAGCTAATCAACCAGTCATTCAATTTCTCCGCTCTTACTTTTCTGCTTAATATCTTTGACGTGTTCCCTAAAACAGAGATATGGGGCTGGTACTGCAATTGGCCTGGCCGTCACTTTAGAGACGCTGCCTGAGGCCCCCAGCCTGCCTCAGTCAAGACGAAGACATCGGACTGGCATGATCTACAGGCCTTCACCGGAACCACAGCTGCTAAGAACACTGCACTGGTAGGTTATACAGCCTATATAACACTGTTCTAGGATTATAACATGTTATAATGTGGGTTATATCATTTCCATGTATTTTTGGTTGTCAAAAGTATTATGAATCCCACAACCCTACGACAGTCAGAATACAGTCAGAATACAGTCAGAATACAGTCAGAATACGTTTCAGATGCCCGAGACTTACAAATGTCGATGGTAGAATTTGCCATAGTAATACACAGTGGCGATATGGGTCCATTTATGTCCTACAACAAGGGGCTGGAGAGAGAGGAAATGTCCTCGATCTACCCCCCCTGCCTGAGGCAGAGTGCCTCTTGGACAATTAGGAAATAAGAGCTTCCTGTTAAGGAGTGCTCAGCCCGAGAATTGAGAGAAAAGGGGAGAGAGAACGCAGGAGAGAGGAAGAAAGAGGGTTCTAGAGATGGAGCGCGCAAGGGTAATTGCTTTGCTTTGTTACCATGGACACCTGAAAATACTTCCTGTTTTTTTACCCATCAAAGAGAACAGCAGGTCACTTGAACTGTAGAAAACATAGCTCTACATTTTGATGTCTGAATGTTGTTGTTTCTATGTCATTTTTTCTATCTAACAATTTCACTATTGATAGTTGTTAAAGCATTTACAAATTGTGTATGAAATATATTTATGTGCATTTTTTTTTAAGTTTAAAATTGGTACATTTTGTTAGTCAACATACTCAATTTAGCATCAGTCTCACACTCACTTCTACCGCACAGTTAACAGGCAAGAACAAGCCAGTAGCATTCTCTTAATCTCGTGAGTACTGTACTGTAGATGGTGAATAAAAAGTTAGCAATGGCACCAGTTATATTCCATCCTTCAAAAGAGCCAGATGGAATGGCTAAAGTTTCAGTCAAAATATTGTTTTTGGACCGAGGTGTGCACACTCCCCCATTCCCTCCCCGTTCATCTCTCTTTCTCTCTCTCTCTCGCTCCTTTATTTATATCTCCCTCTCTTCTTTATTTTTCTCTCCCTTTCAAAGCTGTGTTTTATTAGCTCATGTCACAGGGACCCTCTTAGCAAACCAACAGTACTCTTCAGAATGGTGCTTGTGAGGAGGGGTCTGGTTGGTCCGTGTTGAGCCAGGCAGCCAGGCTCGGCCGGGCCGGTATGTGGTATGTGCTTGGTGGTGATTGTGAGCCGCGGCCTCCCCTCTGTCTGCAGGGCCGAACACACACAGAGCAACCTTGTGTGGAGCAGAGGGCTGGGCAGACACGCTGAAGTCAGCTCACACCACACAGCGCACACAGGCAGAGAAAACGCACACCGCCACCGCCGCTCCCTCCTTCTTACACACACATACGCAAACGTGCGCACACTCACACACACGTTACCTAAGGTAATACATCACATTACAGCTACTCTATGTGCCTCTATGCTGGCAAATACCATGTAAAATGTAAGTCAGCATTATGCAATATTTACTCCCATACATTTAGTCACTCATGAACACACAAACCCACAGTGATGGACAGACACATGAACACACAAACCCACAGTGATGGACAGACGCATTAACACGAAAAACCCACAGTGATGGACAGACACATGAACACACAAACCCACAGTGATGGACAGACACATGAACACACAAACCCACAGTGATCGACAGACACATGAATACAGACAAGAGGAGAAGTACACATTAATCAGGTGACAGTGCATCAGTAGCTCTCACCCCGGACAACACCAGTAGTGACATTATAAAAATAAGCATCAATCCAGCTGGCCTTCCATAAGTCTGTCAGTGAGTTCATTACAATAATTACTTTAATTTGCTGTTGATGATTTAACGATAAAGCAACAGGAAAAAAATCTGAAAGAAAGCACAGTGAAAGGAGTTTTCAGGGGAAACGCCATGCAGAGTTTCCTGTTGCTCTCCCGTCACCTTGCCTTCGACAGAACGCTTTGTGTTCCACCACTGGCACAGCCCACAGTCTCTGGACCCATGGCACGGACACACAGCCGCTCCCTCTGCCACAAATGCGCACACACACGCACACATGCACACACACACACACACATACACACACATCCGCATGCACTTTTACACACACACACACATCCACATGCACTCTTACACAAAATTGTA
Source organism: Oncorhynchus mykiss (assembly GCF_057628025.1). Lineage (NCBI taxonomy): Eukaryota > Metazoa > Chordata > Actinopteri > Salmoniformes > Salmonidae > Oncorhynchus > Oncorhynchus mykiss. Next base: position 16,118,526 of record NC_143027.1, on the reverse strand, counting down.
CACACACACACACACACACACTAAAATAGAAAACACATCCTCACACCCAGGGCCGTGGTATAGACAGAGTCTCCAGACAGGCCAGACAGGTCCTTGTTGGAGAGGGACAGCATGTTCCCTGGTAGCCCTACCAACTCCTGCATTCAAGCACTGTACACTGTACCAGGCGACACTGCAATAGAGAGCCAATCCCTCCTCTTCCTCCTGCTCCTCCTCCTCTACCCTGCCCAGCCCAGACCAACTGACAGACAGACAGACAGCCAGGCTCTGGGGCTCAGTCTCCCCTTTTGGGAGAGAGACAGGGAGAGAGAGAGCCCAGGCCAGGCCTCCAAAGCCTGGCCCCCTCACACAGGGGGGAGCCCCAGACAAAACCAAGACGGCAAGAGTCCAGTAAGTATTTGCATGCGTGCCTGCATGTGTTCATGTGGTACTCTTCAATAGAAGAAAAGAATGGGGAGCTTTCTTTGCTTTGCAGACCTTATATGAAGAGAGACATAATACAATTCTATCCTGTTGAACACTGAGACCCTAAAGTTTGTCTATCATCCTGTTTCATTCCTGCGATGATTCAACTCCCGAATTGTTATTGTTCTATGGACCCTATCATACATTAGTGTAAAGATATCCTTGGCGACAAAGAGATCCCCTCGTTTAAAAAACAAACAGATTAGTGGATTTCCATTGCCCAGAATCATGTCAACAATACAGTGCAATCAATACTAATATGTTTGCACGGAGATAAATTATTGATTCCCCAAACATCAGGGGGTCCCGGTGTTTTACCCCAATCTATATTAACAGTATCCCCCTTTTCAGTTCGACTTTCTGTAATCCATTTTACACTCATATTTCCAACACATCACTCCTCATATAATATTATGAATCTGTACTTTAGTGCATTGATTGATTTCAGGGATGTATAAAATACAAATGTAGGAGTATTATTCAATATTATTAGATTTTGAGATTGCATTTTTCTGTGACTGGAAAATACCCAGATAAAAATAAGCTCCTCTTCTGAGCTATTCTTATGTGAAAGGACTTACTGTGGATATATTATTTAGTTGATACTAAGGCCAATTTGGTTTGTTCAAAATATTGAAGAGAGGAAATCTATCATTTGGAGGAAGGGGGAAATGACCTACAGTAATGATGCAGGCTGCCAAAGAAAAGATCCAACTTTCCTCTAGCTGCTTTGGGTGATTTTATCAGGTATTAGTTTAACTCAATAAAATGAATAGCCTACATTTCCTGAATATTGTGGTTCTTTTTAAAACAACAAGACTGTAATTTATTTGTCAAAATGGCAAAAATACATAGGGATGAATGAGCTCCAATTATAAATATAAATATAAACTTGAAGATCTTATCGAAGTATGCGTCACCGCAATCTCATAAATGATATATTTAGTGCCAAGGGAATTTCACATTTGTTTGGGAACTTTCTGCTGCTAGGTCAACACTCCAGAAGAATTGGACAACATGGAGGAAGTTGTGTGTACCAGTAGCACTCAACATATTATTCATTCTCACACAAGGCCTTCCATACAGAAGGGGGCAGTTCCTCTGACACAGTTCATATTAAGTCAGACAGGGCCAGTTAAGGACCCGGCAGCCTGATTGGGCATTCAGCAGCAACAGTTGAGTTGGAGTCAGAGGATCAGCTGCAAAACAACTTGGAATGTATTTAACAGTGCAGGTGAGGAAGACTGGATCCCCACACTGTAGGTTATACAAAATATACAGGTGATGAAGACTGGATCCCCACACTGTAGGTTATACAAAATATACAGGTGATGAAGGTGATCAAAAACAATCAGCGTATTTACCAATTGCAAAATGACCTCAACCTGAGAACTAAGGCTAAACTCCTCAAACTCAGGGAACGTGTCTGAGTAGGCCTACAAGGCAAAGCTGTAGTAATAGCATGCGACCTAGACAAACAGCTCTCCATGAATGAGGATCCTATAAAATAAGGCACATTCTAAAATGGCCTATCCTCACCTGGCATAAACCATTCACACCTTTCGGCTACACAGGTAAATGCTTAATAAACCGTGATACTGTGATAATACACTTGAAATGGAAATACTATTGCACTCCTTTACATAACAATGGCAATGACATTTTCGTTACTGAAAACAAAGACACAAGCAGCTTCTTGCTTTAGCTTATCGTGGACACTGCCATTGGGTGCAGCGAAACCACCCACATTTATAATTCGACAAATCCCATGCAACCACGTTAGAAGTTCATGTAGCCTAATTACAAGTTAAAACACTTGAATGTGCTTATGTTCTATTGTCTACACCTGGATTAGACTGACAAGGTATAAATCCCACCATCCAAATTAACATGAAAACATGCATTAGCCTACTTCTCCAAGACAAGCTCAAAGCTTTTTGTGCTTGCTTCGAGGCAATCAACCGAGTCACTCCTAAGAGGGCCCTCGCTGCTGAAGAGGACTGTGAGCAGACTTGAGTAAGACGTTCAATCGTGTGAACACTCTCAAAGCAGCCAGCCCAGATGTCATCCCCAGCCGCGTCCTTAGAACTTGCGCGAAACAGCTGGCTGGAGTATTTATGGACATATTCGACCTCTCCCTCCCTGTCCCAGTCTGTGATCCCCATAAGCTTCAAGATGTCCACCACTTTCCCTGTACCCAAGCAAACAAAGGTAACCTGCCTAAATGACTATCACCCTGTAACACTCACTTCTGTTATCATGAAGTGCTTTGAGATGCTCATCAAGGACAAAATCAGCTCCACCCTACCGGACACCCTGGACCCATAACAATTTGCATATCTTCCCAACAGATTGATACACGATGCAATCACCATTGCTCTGCACGCTGTCCCTTCCCACCTGGACAAGAGGAATACCTATGTGAGAATGCTGTTCGTCAACTACAGCTCAGCTTTCAACACCATAGTACCCTCCAGGCTTGTCACTAAGCCCAAGGCCCTGGGTATGAACACCTCCCTCTGCAACTGGATCCTGGACTTCCTGAAAGCCAGACCCCAGGTGGTGAGGGTAGGCAACAACACCTTTGCCACGTTGACTATTCTCAACACGGCCTCCTGGAGGGGTGCGTGCACAGCCCCCTCCTGTACTCCCTGTACACCCACGACTGCGTGGCCATGCACAACTCGGACAACACCACCATGCACAACACCATCATTAAGTTTTCCGATGACACAACGTTGGTGGGCCCGATCACTGACGGCAACGAGTCAGCCCACAAGGAGGAGGTTAGAGCCCTGACAGAGTGGTGCCAGCCTCTCCCTCAACGTCAACAAGTCAAGGAGCTGATCGTAGACTACAGGAAGCAGGGGAGGGGGCACGCCCCTATTGACATTGAATTGGCTGCAGTGGAGAGGGTAAAAAGCTTAAAGTTCCTCGGTGTGCACATCACAAAGGACCTGATATGGACCAGTCACACTGACACCGAGGTGAAGAAGGTGCAACAACCCCTCTGCAACCTCAGGTGACTGAAGAAATATGGCATGGGACCTCAGATCCTCAACAAGTTCTATAGCTGCACCATCAAGAGCATCTTGACCAGTTTCATCCCTGCCTGACATGGTAACTGCACCACCCTCAAACGAATGGCTCTACAGAGGGTGGTGCAGACGGCCCGACCCATCCCTGGGGGCGGGCTCCCTGCCCTCCAAGAAATCTACAAAAGGTAATCCTTGAGGAAGGCCTGGAAGGTTATCAAAGACTTCAGTCACCGAGCCATGTACTGTTCACTCTGCTACCATCCGAAAAGCAGTATCGGAGCATCAAGACAGCTTTTATCACCAGGCCATCAGACTGTTGAACAGCTGTCTCCCTGCACAGATCTGCACCTTGTAGACTATCTGCACCTTGTAGACTTTGTAGACTATCTGCTCCTTGTAGACTATCTGCACCTTGTAGACTATTTGCACTGACTCCCCGCACATCCAACCCTTACACATATACAGTTGAAGTCTGAAGTTTACATACACTTAGGTTGGAGTCATTAAAACTAGTTTTCAACCACTCCACAAATTTCTTGTTAAATTAACAAACTATGGTTTTGGCAAGTCAGTTAGGACATCTACTAGTAATTTTTCCAACAATTGTTTACACTTGTAATTCATTGTATCACAATTCCAGTCGGTCAGAAGTTTACATACACTAAGTTGACTGTGCCTTTAAACAGCTTGGAAAATTCCAGAAAATTATATCACGGCTTCAGAATCTTCTGATAGGCTAATTGACGTAATTTGAGTCAATTGGCGGTGTACCTGTGGATGTATTTCAAGGCCTACCTTCAAACTCAGTGCCTCTTTGCTTGACATCATGGGAAAATCAAAAGAAGTCCTCCACAATTCTGGTTCATCCTTGGAAGCAATTTCCAAATGCCTGAATGTATCACGTTCATCTGTACAAATAACAGTACGCAACTGTAAAAACCATGGGAACACGCAGCGGTCATACCTTTCAGGAAGGAGACGCGTTCTGTCTCCTAGAGATGAACGCAGAACAGAACCCAGAACAACAGCAAAGGACCGTGTGAAGATGCTGGAGAAAACACGTACAAAAGTATCTACATCCACAGTAAAATGAGTCCTATATCGACATAACCTGAAAGGCCGCGCGGCAAGGAAGAAGCCACTGCTCCAAAACCACCATAAAAAAGCCAGACTACGGTTTGCAACTGCACATGGGGACAAAGATTGTACTTTTTGGAGAAATGTCCTCTGGTCGGATGAAACATAAATAGAACTGTTTGGCCATAATGACCATCTTTATGTTTGGAGGAAAAAAGGGGAGGCTTGCAAGCCGAAGAACACCATCCCAACCGTGAAGCACGGGGGTGGCAGCATCATGTTGTGGGGGTGCTTTGCTGCAGGAGGGACTGGTGCACTTCACAAAATAGATGGCATCATGAGGAAGAACAATTATGTGGATATATTGAAGCAACATCTCAAGACATCAGTCAGGAAGTTAAAGCTTGATCGTAAATCGGTCTTCCAAATGGACAATGACCCCAAGTATACTTCCAAGGTTGTGGTTAAAATGACTTAAGGACAACAAAGTCAAGGTATTGGAGTGGCCATCACAAAGCCCTGACCTCAATCCTATAGAACATTTGTGAGCAGAACTGAAAAAGCGTGTGCGAGCAAGGAGGCCTACGAACCTGACTTAGTTACACCAGCTCTGTCAGGAGGAATGGGCCAAAATTCATCCAATTTATTGTGGGAAGCTTGTGGAAGGCTACCCGTAAAGTTTGACCCAAGTTAAACAATTTAAAGGCAATGCTACCAAATACTAATTGAGTGTATGTAAACTTCTGACCCACTGGGAATGTGATGAAAGAAATAAAAGCTGAAATGAATCATTCTCTTTACTATTATTCTGACATTTCACATTCTTAAAATAAAGTGGTGATCCTAACTGACCTAAGACAGGGAATTTTACTACTTCCAAAATATCTGTCCTTTTGTGTGGAGTCAAATGGAGGGAAAATGTCCAGCATGACGATGGCTCACTGACATCTTCACAAGGCCTTATTCAAAAAGATGGATTCCAGAAACATTTCCTTGACTCGTGCTGGGAAGTGGAAAGGTGGTAATTTCCAGTTGTGAATTAGTAAATACGAGTTGGATGCATTCACATGCTTTGAAGTTATTTAGAAACGTCAATTGACTAATGGCAAACAAGCTGCGTCAACCATTAACTAAATGTACACCTTGTCATACTGGCAAACAAATTATAGTGTTAATATATTATAGGAATAGATTGATTTTTTAAAATCATGTTTTGTTGTTGCATTTAACTGCCGAAAAAAGGCTGTTATCGAGGTAATTTCCTTAGTACGTGATGTCCAAGGTCAGCATGTGGGAGAAGTCGGAGGTCAGGGATGATAACTGAGTTTCCCAATAGGAATTGCTGCAGGGACGTTCAAGTGGATTTTTCCAGTCGTATGTGGTGAATTCCACCTTCATACTTGGTTATGAATGATGGTAAATATTCGAGGTGTGTATGCATGAGCACGGATTGGAGTAGGCTATCAAAATCAAACAATGCACAAGAAAAAAAGAAATTGTTTAAAAAATGCAGTAAATAACTAAATAAGCCATTACAGTATGATTCTGCAACAGAAAGCAACAACAAATGAATATTGCGCTACCATTTAATGCACATTAAATAAATGTATTACTTCTGGATTTACTACAGTAAATTGGAAAAGTAATACCCCATGCTAACGTTCAACTCTGTCAGGAAAAACAGGAAACCACCATTGCCATTGACATCATCTGAAGTTAACCCCCCCTCCTTCTAGGTTTAATTTATACCCTCACATACACCTTGATTAGCCCTCATTTTCTCTGTGCAAATCAGACTGTTTAAAGCCAGATTATTTCAAGTTTATTTTACATCATGGTCGAGAAATTTTATTTTCATTAGTCCAGCATAAAATAGTCATTTAGTCCAGGACTTTATCTGGAAATCGCCCCTATATAGAGTATATCTAAAGAAAGGAGGGACAGGCTACATATTTGTTTTGTTTCTGGAGATGGCCACTAGTTCTTGGTACTTATAATGGTGTCTTTTCATCATGCAAGTTTAAATGAAAGCAGGACGTGGGGTGTTGTTAAATGTGAGGGATGAAGGGGTATTTCTTTGCTCCTTCGTGGATGGTAACATTCTTTTGGGGGCAATAATCCAGGGTACATATGCCACCGCTGACAAAGTCCCTGTTCCCTCAGCAGGCTAAATATACTCAGGAGTGACTGGGGCAGGTGGATCGGGGGGAGGGGGACGTGGGGTGGGGGGTTTGGGGAGAACAAGTCTTGTGTTCAGTGTGGAGAGAGATCAGGGGCAAAACAGAACCCAAAACAGGGGTTTATATTCAAAGCCAGCTGGTCTGGCTTTTATACATGCAGGACATTTTTTGTTTTACAGTGAACTTTTACTCTTCTTTTACACTTATCTCTAACTATATATATTTTCTTTACCTGTGACTGTTTGATTGAGCTGTCCCTCAGCTGGTCCTGTAGGGTGGTACTTCCTGGAGAAGCAAAGATACGGTACGGGTGAGTTTACAGAGCACAGCCTTAGCTTCCCCTTCTACTTTCCATGGTGTACTGTGACTTTCTGCTAGATGAAAAATCTGGTTCTGGCAGGGGCACTCTTTTTGCCATAGAGTGGATGTTGACCAGCCATAAATCTGTTAAACAACAAACTATCTTGTAATATAGTATTGGCATTAGTGTTAGTAAATTATTTATATTGACTTGTGTAGCCTATATTGAAAAGTGAAACCGTAACTTTGTCGTGTACGAACAATAAAAATACATCTGGATCTGCAATCAAACCCATTCGGGCAGAGAATGGACGCTAGGATCTTTTACCTCAGGTACAGTACTTACAGTTAGTGTGTGACAGAGAACCAAGATGATGGAAAAGCTTAACGGTTGAGCTATGCTGAAGTTGGAGATCGGGCAGTCACAAACATCTGTTGCCAATCACTTCTGTACCAGTGAATGGCCCATGGAGGATCCTGTACTGTAGCTACATAGGTTGGAGTTTTACATGTATACCTTTTAATTTCTCCAAGCCATGACAAATGGTTTGACTCTCTAGAGTAACTTCATACTGTCTTGTATTTTTTGTTTGAATTCGTCACAGTCAGTTTGGGTTATTGGTCTTCCTAAGGTTAATTGCTAAGAACACCTCGTTGCGTAATCTGAAATCATCTGTGAGTGAAAAGTGTATGGCTTCAACATGCTGTTTGCCTTGGAAATAGCTTACCCCGCAAGGCAGCCACCTAAGTGGCTGCTGCAGACTTCAATATCAATTTGTATCACACAGAGGCCAACACTTAAATAAGACATTTCTCGCTAAGCAGTGAAACAAAGAGGAAATTTGTCATATTACACCAACTGAAGGGAGTTGATATTGAACTAACTGCCTCTCTGGAGGCAGGGGAAGAAAAATGTACTAAATAGCAGGAAAATGTCCTAAAACAACACCAAAGAATTCCAACCCAAACAAAAGTTGAGATTGATTTTTATGGATGCTGAAAGGCTTTGTTTAACTTTTTCTTCTGACATTTGATTCAAGGAATTTTAGTAACCTGCTTGAGTACTGTTGTTGATGGCCCATCAGCAGGCAATTAAGTAGCAGTGATAGCTATTATTAAAATGTACTAAAAACCATAATAATAATAATTTAAATGTTATTATAAAATAAATAAATTATACATAGTATTAATTTATATCACCACTATTTGATATGCCATATCAACCAACACATTGAGACACAATTACTGCAAATTAATCCATGGAATAAATGTGTATATACTTTACCATTTCTACATCTCCCGTCAAAATGCTTAGGTTTTCCATTTGAAATCCTGGGTGTCTGGGGATATTCTCTGTAGCTTTGGTTCTGTGTCACCTTGTTAGGTTCAACAAAGTGAGCCATTACTTTCCTTCCTCTTAATATCAACCCTGAAGAGAGGGGACCTTAGAAGCATTGACCCAGTAAAAACCTCTCTTCAATTACAAACTTTTTCGCCGCAACAGTCCAGCGCTTTGATGGGAAATGGAGTTGAGGAAAGTCATTGTTTTTCCTCTCTTATCCAGGCCTCTCTATCCCTTTGAACTTCCAACCACCACCCCCATCCTGTTGCTTCGCCATCACCCTGTATCGTTGTACTGTTGCCTGTACGATATTACTTTGATGTATGTGCCCATCCTTCTGAGCTTCTCACAGTCTTGATACACTCCAAATTGACCTTCAATCAGTTAGTAATGTTAACGACAACTTATGCTTAGTGTGGGGTTGATAGCACTCTTGACATTTGCAGCACAGAGAGAACCCCAGGAATGTTTAAGGCTTTGTTTGTATCTAAACTTAGCTTCCTTGATTGCAGAGATTACGCTTGTGAACACATAATACGCTTAATGTTATGAGTCTGGTGCAATTGATATGTTCGTTTGGATTTACACTAAGCCTTACGGAGAAATAGATTGCGGCGAAAGCAAAGTGGTACATAGGCGTCCATTGCTACTGATTTGTTTTAATTGCTCTTGGCGTATGGCTTTGCAGTAGTGGTCGTGGTAATGCTGCCTATTGGTGCTCCAGACGCCGTGATCTTCCGTAACGGAAGAGCCATACATTTCACATTTAAAACAAATGATCACTGAACCAAGACGTATTACACACATGGAAGTAGTTTCATCGTGACGGCACTGAAAGGACAAGTACCTTCGTTCCACTGTAATTTCTTGCAGTAATGGGGCGGTAGTTTTCCTTTGTCTTCTATTTGCTTTATTACACCATTTCAAATCTCCACGTTCCAGCCGCAGTCCGGCCTCATTTAGGAGAAATCCCTTTCCAGTCTGAGTCTACCGCCCTGAGCAGTGTCGTTGCCTGTACAGTACACCACACCACATGGTTTCTCTGCCGCTAGAGTGCCTGTGCACTAGAGTTGCCTAAATCTACAAAACATAAGTGGTGCTCGCTAGGCAGCGAAGCAGCAAGCCTTTTGATCTGCAGCTAATCTCAGTGGCCTGCCTCTCATCTGATGGCGTCTGAATAAGAATAAGTCGGATTGATGCTGGAGGCACGGAGAGGTTTAGACGCCGCCTCGCGTCTGCCACACTCCGCTCCGCCGCGTGCCTTCCTTCACCGGGGGTCGCTGGGCCTACTGTGTCATGTCAGGTCTGCGTTTCACATTAACACACATCAACGTCCATTGGCATAGCTTGACAGCTAGATGTTATCAAAGGCAGTTGCTGTATGGCAAGGTTCCCCAACTGACTGTAAAAACACCAGGAAATCAGCTCCAAGTGATTTTAAGTTTGGAAATCTGTTCCCAAGTATGCCAACACGTACTAGAGAGACACGTGATCATCTACAAATCTAAGCAAGGTTTGAAATTACTATGTTTTAGACAAACATTATATCTGTTTGGACTTCTTACGGTCAATTTGCAGTCTACCAATTATTTGTAGTTATGTTCCGGCTCCCTGACCACAGCTGAATCTAGATGACAGTCCCTGCTGTATGGTGTAGGAGATGTGTACTGCATAGTTTTACTGAGTGGTGTTTAATAGAGTTAAGAGAGATGTTTAGTAGTGTTGAGAGTTTAGAGTAGTGTTTAGAGGGATGTTTAGTAGTGTTGAGAGTTTAGAGTAGTGTTTAGAGGGATGTTTAGTAGTGTTGAGAGTTCAGAGTAGTGTTTAGAGGGATGTTTAGTAGTGTTGAGAGTTTAGAGTAGTGTTTAGAGGGATGTTTAGTAGTGTTGAGAGTTTAGAGTAGTGTTTAGAGGGATGTTTAGTAGTGTTGAGAGTTTAGAGTAGTGTTTAGAGGGATGTTTAGTAGTGTTGAGAGTTTAGAGTAGTGTTTAGAGGGATGTTTAGTAGTGTTGAGAGTTTAGAGTAGTGTTTAGAGGGATGTTTAGTAGTGTTGAGAGTTTAGAGTAGTGTTTAGAGGGATGTTTAGTAGTGTTGAGAGTTTAGAGTAGTGTTTAGAGGGATGTTTAGTAGTGTTGAGAGTTTAGAGTAGTGTTTAGAGGGATGTTTAGTAGTGTTGAGAGTTTAGAGTAGTGTTTAGAGGGATGTTTAGTAGTGTTGAGAGTTTAGAGTAGTGTTTAGAGGGATGTTTAGTAGTGTTGAGAGTTTAGAGTAGTGTTTAGAGGGATGTTTAGTAGTGTTGAGAGTTTAGAGTAGTGTTTAGAGGGATGTTTAGTAGTGTTGAGAGTTTAGAGTAGTGTTTAGAGGGATGTTTAGTAGTGTTGAGAGTTTAGAGTAGTGTTTAGAGGGATGTTTAGTAGTGTTGAGAGTTTAGAGTATTGTTTAGAGGGATGTTTAGTAGTGTTGAGAGTTTAGAGTAGTGTTTAGAGGGATGTTTAGTAGTGTTGAGAGTTTAGAGTAGTGTTTAGAGGGATGTTTAGTAGTGTTGAGAGTTTAGAGTAGTGTTTAGAGGGATGTTTAGTAGTGTTGAGAGTTTAGAGTAGCGTTTAGATGTCACGACTTCCGCCGAAGTCGGTCCCTCTCCTTGTTCGGGCGGCGTTCGGCGGGCGACGTCACCGGCTTTCTAGCCACCGCCCGATCCACTTTTCATTTTCCATTTGTTCTGTCTTTGTCTTATCACACCTGGCTTCACTCAATCAATCACTTGTTTACTATTCAACCCTCTGTTCCCCATGTTGTATTTGTGAGTGAGTTTTTATTGTATTTTCGGTCCATCATTGTGTGCTCGTGAATTTTGTCATTTTGAGTAAAAGTAGGTTGATTACTCATACTTGCTGTCCTGCGCCTGACTCTCTACACCAGCTACACACAAGACCCTTACATTAGAGGGATGTTTAGTAGTGTTGAGAGTTTAGAGTAGTGTATAGAGGGATGTTTAGTAGTGTTGAGAGTTCAGAGTAGTGTTTAGATGGATGTTTAGTAGTCAGGAGAATAGCTGGAGGCCACAGCTGCTGTAAGGACATGTGCTGTGTAATGGTTGTCATAGGAATAAGAAACAGTGATCAGATCTATTCTTCCTTCCCCGGATCTCATGCCCTCACTTTAGACTCCAACCTCACTGACGAACGACAAACAATGTCACCTAAAGCTGATGGTTTTACAAGCCATGCAGGTCTCCAAAAGGCCCAAAGCCTGGCATATGGACTGACCCTGTTTATAATGTTTTAATTTCACCTTTATTTAACCAGGTAAGCTAGTTGAGAACAAGTTCTCATTTACAACTGCGACCTGGCCAAGATAAAGCATAGCAGTGTGAACAGACAGCAACACAGAGTTACACATGGAGTAAACAATAAACAAGTCAATAACACAGTAGAAAAAAGAGTCTATAATCATTGTGTGCAAAAGGCATGAGGAGGTAGACTAATAATTACAATTTAGCAGATTAACACTGGAGTGATAAATGATCAGATGGTCATGTGCAGGTAGAGATACTGGTGTGCAAAAGAGCAGAAAAGTAAATAAATAAAAACAGTATGGGAATGAGGTAGGTAAATTGGGTGGGCTATTTACCAATGGACTATGTACAGCTGCAGCGATTGGTTAGCTGCTTAGATAGCAGATGTTTAAAGTTGGTGAGGGAGATAAGAGTCTCCAAGCTTCAGCGATTTTTGCAATTTGTTCCAGTCACAGGTAGCAGAGAACTGGAAGGAAAGGCGGCCAAATGAGGTGTTGGCTTTAGGGATGATCAGTGAGATACACCTGCTGGAGCGCGTGCTACGGATGGGTGTTGCCATCGTGACCAGTGAACCCTAGATCAGCCATGGCACGGTGTTGATAGGTCCTGGGGTTTGGGCTGAACAAAACCAATGGGACCTACGACATTCTTGTCACTCCAGTGGCCTGGACTTTCAGTTCCCGTTTGAATCATTTATGATTGGCTCTGATTGGCTTTCTTTACACCCTGTAGCGTGCAAAGAGCAGTATGGCAGTATCGCTACAGCGCCTCACTCACACACAACCTGCTCTGTACACCCCCTCTAACCTGTACACCAACTAACCTCTACACCCCGATCCTATCAGACTCTTCTGTTACATCCCTGTTCTAATGCACTGTGTGTCTGTGTGTCTCTGTGTGTGTGTGTGTGTGTGTGTGTGTGTGTGTGTGTGTGTGTGTGTGTGCAGCATGCCTAATTGCATGCATACTTCAGGGCAAAATATATCTCCAGAAAGCTCTAGAATTAATTCTGAAGATGGTAGAGCGCATTCAGACTGGGTAGACTTCTTGTATATGCTGTATAATTTCAGCTAAACTGACAAATGATATCAAATTTCTATAATTTTATGTCAAACACTTAAATTTGATATAGCCTACGGCAGTAGGATTTACAGTGTGTTAACAATGGCAGTGTTCTACCTTAGTGGTTCCTGTACCACCAACTGTATTCTGTTCTGCCCAGAGTACCCCTGAAGTACCCCCTCATGTGCATTTATCCAGTAAGCCTATGGTTTCATGAGTCTTCTCAAGTACCCATGGTGGATAGGCTAAGAACCCCCTTTGGATAGTGTTACGGTGCGTGAATGAGGACCCAAAAGCGAATTAACTTAAACAGAGCTTCTTTAATTACCAAACATAGGTAGGCTCAGACGGACCGGCAGATTCCGACAGGACAAGACAAGGTTACAGCAAACATGACGACAGTCTGGTTCAGGCATGAAACACAACAAACAAGAATCCGACAAGGACAGGAACAAAAACAGAGAGAGATATAGGGGACTAATCAGAGGGAAAAAGGGAACAGGTGGGAAAAGGGGTGACGAGGTGGTTAGGAGGAGACAAGGCACAGCTGGGGGAAAGAGGGGGTGGAAAGGTAACCTAACAACGACCAGCAGAGGGAGACAGGGTGAAGGGAAAGGACAGAGACAAGACACAACATGACAGTACATGACAGATAGGCTAAGAACTAACTGTGGATAGGCTAAGAACTAACTGTGGATAGGCTAAGAACTAACTGTGGATAGGCTAAGAACTAACTGTGGATAGGTTAAGAACTAACTGTGGATAGGCTAAGAACTAACTGTGGGTAGACTACGAACCCCTGGGGATAGGCTAAGAACCCCTGTGGATAGACTAAGAACCCCCTGTGGGTAGGCTAAGAACCCCCTGTGGATAGGCTAAGAACCCCTTGTGGATAGGCTAAGAACCCCTTGTGGATAGGCTAAGAACCCCTGTGGACAGACTAATAACCTCCTGTGGATAGGCTAAGAACCCCTGTGGATAGGTTAAGAACCCCCTGTGGATAGGCTAAGAACCCCTTGTGGATAGGCTAAGAACCCCTTGTGGATAGGCTAAGAACCCCTGTGGACAGACTAATAACCTCCTGTGGATAGGCTAAGAACCCCTGTGGATAGGTTAAGAACCCCCTGTGGGTAGACTAAGAACCCCCTGTGGATAGGCTAAGACCCCCCGTGGATAGGCTAAGAACCCCCCGTGGTTAGGCTAAGAACCCCCTGTGGATAGGCTAAGAACCCCCTGTGGATAGGCTAAGAACTAACTGTGGATAGGCTAAGAACCCCTGTGGATAGGCTAAGAACTAACTATGGATAGGCTAAGAACCCCTGTGGATAGGCTAAGAACTAACTGTGGATAGGCTAAGAACCCCCTGTGGATAGGCAAAAAAAAAAACTGGGGATAGCCTAAGAACCCCTTGTGGGTAGGCTAAGAACCCCCTGTAGGTAGACTAAGAACCCCCTGTGGATAGGCTAAGAACCCCCTGTGGATAGACTAAGAACCCCCTGTGGATAGGCTAAGAACCCCGTGGATAGACTAAGAACCCCCTGTGGGTAGACTAAGAACCCCTGTGGATAGTCTAAGAACCCCCTGTGGATAGGCTAAGAACCCCCTGTGGGTTGACTAAGAACCCCCTGTGGATAGGCTAAGAACCCCTGTGGATAGGCTAAGAACCCCCTGTGGGTAGACTAAGTACCCCCTGTGGATAGGCTAAGAACCCATGTGGATAGGCTAAGAACCCCCTGTGGGTAGACTAAGAACCCCCTGTGGATAGGCTAAGAACCCATGTGGATAGACTAAGAACCCCTGTGGATAGGCTAAGAACCCCCTGTGGGTAGACTAAGAACCCCCTGTGGATAGGCTAAGAACTAACTGTGGATAGGCTAAGAACTAACTGTGGATAGGCTAAGAACTAACTGTGGATAGGTTAAGAACTAACTGTGGATAGGCTAAGAACTAACTGTGGGTAGACTACGAACCCCTGGGGATAGGCTAAGAACCCCTGTGGATAGACTAAGAACCCCCTGTGGGTAGACTAAGAACCCCCTGTGGATAGGCTAAGAACCCCCTGTGGATAGGCTAAGAACCCCTGTGGATAGACTAAGAACCCCTGTGGATAGACTAAGAACCCCCTGTGGATAGGCTAAGAACCCCCTGTGGATAGGCTAAGAACCCCTTGTGGATAGGCTAAGAACCCCTGTGGATAGACTAAGAACCCCTGTGGACAGACTAATAACCTCCTGTGGATAGGCTAAGAACCCCTGTGGATAGGTTAAGAACCCCCTGTGGGTAGACTAAGAACCCCCTGTGGATAGGCTAAGACCCCCTGTGGATAGGCTAAGAACCCCCCGTGGATAGGCAAAAAAAAAACTGGGGATAGGCTAAGAACCCCTTGTGGGTAGGCTAAGAACCCCCTGTAGGTAGACTAAGAACCCCCTGTGGATAGGCTAAGAACCCCCTGTGGATAGGCTAAGAACCCCCTGTGGATAGGCTAAGAACCCCTGTGGATAGACTAAGAACCCCCTGTGGGTAGACTAAGAACCCCTGTGGATAGTCTAAGAACCCCCTGTGGATAGGCTAAGAACCCCCTGTGGGTTGACTAAGAACCCCCTGTGGATAGGCTAAGAACCCCTGTGGATAGGCTAATAACCCCCTGTGGGTAGACTAAGTACCCCCTGTGGATAGGCTAAGAACCCATGTGGATAGGCTAAGAACCCCCTGTGGGTAGACTAAGAACCCCCTGTGGATAGGCTAAGAACCCATGTGGATAGACTAAGAACCCCTGTGGATAGGCTAAGAACCCCCTGTGGGTAGACTAAGAACCCCCTGTGGATAGGCTAAGAACCCCCTGTGGGTTGACTAAGAACCCCCTGTGGATAGGCTAAGAACCCCTGTGGATAGGCTAAGAACCCCCTGTGGGTAGACTAAGAACCCCCTGTGGATAGGCTAAGAACCCCCTGGAAGTTCTAGTAGCCTTGGTTGGAACCACTGCTCTACCTTGATCATGTGAATATTCACATTATAACTATGACTGCTGAAATGTCAGATCACGTGTGTGATCTTTCCACTGCTACGGGGTAACACACAACATCTGTCAGGCATAGCTTCTGCTCAGCCTCAGGAAACACCGGTTGGCACCATTCGACTGGAAACAAAAAAAAATCTACATTGGCATCCCCACTTTACAGGCTCCTGAAGAAAGGAGGGCTGAAACAATGAAATAACTGTGCCAGTTTCTGAGCAGTTAGGAGTGAATTACTTGTCAGCTATTCAATTGGAGGAAAAATCATTAGCGAGTGAGAGGCACTTCTTTTTTCTCACATGAAGTAATCTGGAGACAAAGGGAACTTTGAGTGAAATACTGAAATATACAGTGAAACCATGTCAGTCACGCATTCTCCGCAGGGAAGAAAAGAGGACTTTAGGAAGCAGTGATGACTGTCCCTGACAGCATTTGTGATTTTAGCAGCCTAAGACATTGGACATAAAGGTGGCTATATCAAATTGAATTTGATGTGAATATTAAAACTGTGCATGTATTGATGAAATATTCAGCTTTTAATGAGGCTGTGTGATGCTATTTGAATTATCATCTACAAAGGAAGTAATTCGTAATATTTTACAATCCATTGAAACAAAAATGGAGCAATGACATGCATACCTTTCATTAACAAGGAAACATTATGTGAACAGTTTGGGGTAAAATTATTTGTGGCTCATTGTTAGATAGCTGAACGATGAGTTCTCATCAGTTTCACTGTGCAATGCAACTCACAGCTCATTTTGCTTTACCAGTTGAATAAGCTTTGAAAAGGCTCTACAGCTCCCCTATAGGCAGCACTCATAGTTGCATAACGCATACATTACATTGGTCTCCAGTCCACATGGAGGGTACAACAATACTTCACACTTTCAACATCAAACACTGGGAATCTCACATGATTATCTCATCATTATTTGAATAATGAATCAATGTATCTATATAATCACCAGCCAAGTCTCATATGGCATATGTTCAGTAGTAGACAGTATGGTTTTACAGAGCGGGGTAGGTGGTAGTTATCTCAAAGTGAAGACCCAACGTGTCCCTAATGGTGGCCTCCCCTTTCAGTACGAATAGCAGTAGTTCAGCCAGTGAATACAGTTACACGACCATGGGCCTTTTCCTGTGGGGTAACAGGAGTGTCAGGCAGAACAAAGGGAGAGCTTGTCATACTGCCAGCCTGCTCTCATAGACTAGACGTAGCATAGTAAATGTAAATCTGGGAATCCAAATTAACATAATATGTTACGTTTAGTATGGTTACATAAAACAGAAGGTACCTAATGGCAAAAACTAAAATAGTTGGTTGGGGTGGATGGATGGATGGATTTCGCAAATGTCTAGAAACCCAAAGGTTGCGTAGTCGAATCTCATCAAGGACAACTTTAGCATTGTAGATAATTAGCAACTTTGCATTTACTTGCTACTTTGCAACTACTTAGCATGTTAGCCAACCCTTCCCCTATCCTCTAACCTTAACCTTATCTCTAACCTTAACCCTAACCTTAACCCCTAACCCTAACCCCTAGCCTAGCTAACGTTAGCCACCTGGCGACCTAGCTAACGTTGGCCACAACAAATTGGAATTCGTACCATATCATACAGCAAATTCATAAGATATTGTACATATTACAATCCGTAACATATTGTACGTATTACAATTTCAACAATATCATACGAATTATAATTTGTAACAAATCACAGGAAATGTTATTTATTATTATTATTTTTTATTTATTTCACCTTTATTTAACAAGGTAGGTTAGTTGAGATCAAGTTCTAATTTACAACTGTGACCTGGCCAAGATAAAGCAAAGCAGTGCGACACATAGAACAACACAGAGTTCCACATGGAAAAAACAAGCATACAGTCAATAACACAATAGGAAAAAAATGATGTCTATATACAGTGTGTGCAAATGGCGTGAGGAGATAGGATGATGGACGTCTACAAATTAATACGTACCTAACTAAACTTAACATATCATACTAATTGTTACGTCTACCCTTGAGTCCAAGTTGGTACTACTTGTGCCTCATCCATAATGGATCAAAGGTGTAGAGTTCGGACACTGTTTGAACAACACAACATGCAAATTACCAGAATTGTCTCTCACTTGGCAAAGCTCTATAGCGATTTCACCATTGCTTCACCATGCAGTCATCAAGCAAAAGGCGTGGGAATACTTCCAGGCAAAATATCATTGTCAGTGGGTTATATGCAATTAACTAGACCTCGAAAAAACGTTTAGTATTGAAAAGTACAATTGTGAACATATTATAGTCAGTAGGTTATATGACATTAAAGAAACCAAAAAAAACTTTAGCATCGAGAAGTTCAATTGTGAACATGTTACCACTGCATATGCATTACATCTTGGCATTGTAGCGTTGGGCATACACAAAATGTAATTAGACAGGCCTTGCTCAGAAAAGCGCCTCTAGCTAAATTAAAGCTCTTTAGGACTTTATGGGGAAAATAAAATAACATACTGCCATAATGAATAGTGAAAAGACTGGCTCTCTGCATTGTACAGAGGGAACATTTTCCATGGCTCTTGAGCCACTGCTAGTGGGGGCAATAGTGAGGGGATCGGACCGTAAAAGAAAGATAGCCCTGTTCGTTGATCCCTGTAATGGCCTGTAGGTCTGGGGGTTAAACAGTACAGTATAATCGCCATGTGTCTCCGGCTAACAAATCAAATCAGTCCCCCCAAAAATGGTCACATGCGCCAAATACAACAATACTTACTTACAAGCCCATAACCAACTATGCAGTTTTAATACAAGTAAGAGTTAAGAAAAATATTTACTAAATAAACTAAAGTAAAAAATAAAAGAACAACAATAAATGAAGAGTAACGAGGCTACAGTACATACAGGGGTACCGGTAATACGCTGTTTTCATGGGTGAATTCAATGGCTCAGGCCAGAGAGGGTGACTAGAACACTACTAGGCCATGCTAGATCATTATTATACCTACCATATTTTCAGACTCTCAACCTGGGAATCTAATTTGATTGTGTACGGAAATATATTGAGATATTAAACACAATTGTCTCGCTTGTATCTATGGTTTCAAACATAAGGATGTATGGCATCGGTTAATTAAAAAGTGTCTTTCTCACCGTTGATCTTCTAATTATACTGAACAGTGGTATCCTTCTACAACTGTAATTACTAATGATATTGCCTTCAGAGTTTCATTATGTGCTTTATTATTAAGGCAGACAAAATGATATGTAATGTAATGCTTTGGATCACTTAGACAAACAGTGCAGCAGAGAAGGGAATGGAAAGGTCCTATATCTTTGTCTCTGATTATTCTCCTGTGGACTGTGTAGTGATTATTGTGATGGTGTAGTGAGTATTATGATGGTGTAGTGATTATTGTGATGGTGTAGTGAGTATTATGATGGTGTAGTGAGCATTGTGATGGTGTAGTGAGTATTGTGATGGTGTAGTGAGTATTACAATGGTGTAGTGAGTATTGTGATAGTGTAGTGAGTATTGCGATGGTGTAGTGAGAATTGTGATGGTGCAGTGAGTATTGTGATGGTGCAGTGAGTATTGTGATGGTGTAGTGATTATTGTGATGGTGTAGTGAGTATTGTGATGGTGTAGTGAGTATTGTGATGGTGTAGTGAGTATTGTGATGGTGTAGTGAGTATTATGATGGTGTAGTGAGTATTATGATGGTGTAGTGAGTATTATGATGGTGTAGTGAGTATTGTGATGGTGTAGTGCGGATTGTGATGGTGTAGCGAGTATTGTGATGGTGTAGTGAGTATTGTAATGGCATAGTGAGTATTGTGATGGTGCAGTGAGTATTGTGATGGTGTAGTGAGTATTGTAATGGCATAGTGAGTATTGTGATGGCGTAGTGAGTATTGTGATGGTGTAGTGAGTATTGTGATGGTGTAGTGAGTATTGTGATGGTGTAGTGAGTATTTTGATGGTGTAGTGAGTATTATGATGGTGAAGTGAGTATTATGATGGTGTAGTGAGTATTGTGATGGTGTATTGAGTATTATGATTGTGTAGTGAGTATTGTGATGGTGTAGTTAGTATTGTGAGGATGTAGCGAGTATTATGATGGTGAAGTGAGTATTATGATGGTGTAGTGAGTATTGTGATGGTGTAGTGAGTATTGTGATGGTGTAGCGAGTATTGTGATGTTGTAGTGAGTATTGTGATGGTGTAGTGAGTATTGTGAAGGTGTATCTTCCAAGAGATCAAAAGCCAGGACAAATGGTAGACTGATCTAGAGATTGGGGATGACACACACACGTGTGCAGACACACACACGCATGCGGACACACGCCTGCGGACATTCACACACACACATCACACACATTCCCACGATCTATAGCCTTGTGGAACCTGTGTGGAGTTGGCCTTTAGGTCTCTACAGACTCCCTCTGATGCGTTTGGTCGTCTCATCATGTAAAATCAAGCCAATGTCAAAACAACACCTGTCTCTCTCCAATAGGAGACAGGAAAAACTGTCACACACCAAAAACTGGAAGCCTGTTCAGACAGAGCAGCACCACTTCAAATATGTCACTGCAGCGCTAGCTAATTCTCTGGAGTGGGACTGAGTGCTTCACAACATTATCAACTGTGACAGGCAGATTGTGTTTTCACGTGAGCATGATCGACAACAGATTACACACGGCCTGGGCTGTTCCTGTTGGCCCAAGAAATGTGTTGGTGTTTATCTCACTCTTATGAAAGGCAGACTGGCTACTTTGCTTCTTCCAGTTACACACACACACACACACACACACACACACACACACACACACACACACACACACACACACACACACACACACACACACACACACACACACACACAAATATTTAGGCAGCCCAATTATGTGTGTGACACATGCTCTGAAGTCAGTGCCAGGGAAGGCTTCAGAAACAATCTGAGCCAGATCAAAATCACTAACCACACTTTGTGTGTTTGACTCACATCCAGTCGCCATTTTCTTCTTCTCCTCTATGCACAATGCATGCCAAACCTCATGAAATTGCATTTGCCCAAAAGCCTACCGTCTGTGTACACATGGTGACATATTTCAAATTGTATAATCATTCTGGCAAACAGTGCGTTTTATTCATGGAACTTTGAAGCGGCTGTCAATTCCCCTAAAGTGCTAAACATGTTCAGGTCGGGATCTCTCATAACTGGGAGAGACAGGGGGAGGGAAGCCTCAATAAAGTATGTCAGGAGGGGACAGTGGGCTCCAGGGGTGGGCTAAATGTAGTTTCATTGGAAATATATACACACTTAACACTAAACTAGACAAATCTCGGGTCAAGTTAAAAGTAAAGGAACGCGGTATATTATGCTCTCTGACCCTTTCTGAAATTAGATGACATGTCCCATCACTGTAGGAATTAGATTTACTCAAATATGGTTAGCTGATTAACGGACAACACTCAACATTCCAGTGGGTGGTAAAATACATCATATGCATCGTGAACAATATGATTTGGAGACAAGATGTACTTTGACTATAAAACAACGTTTTGAACACTATTTTTAAACAAATCAAAACGGAACTAAAAAGACTATTAGGCAAAAACCTCCATGGACACTATTACATCTGTAAACCACGCAATAATGAAGCCATGTATTGGTGTGAAAGCTGAATTGTAGTTACAATATATTATGACTGATACATGTGGAAAACTTAAATAAAGCTTATTTTAAACCAAAAAAAAGATAGATTAAAGGGGGTGTGGGGTAGCTATTAGCGTGCCAGATGAATTTTTTGTAATTTTTTTATTTCATTTTACCTTTATTTAACCAGGTAGGCTAGTTGAGAACAAGTTCTCATTTACAACTGCGACCTGGCCAAGATAAAGCATAGCAGTGTGAACAAACAGCAACACAGAGTTACACATGGAGTAAACAATAAACAAGTCAATAACACAGTAGAAAAAAGAAAAAAAAGTTTTAAAAAAGAGTCTATAATCATTGTGTGCAAAAGGCATGAGGAGGTAGGCGAATAATTACAATTTAGCAGATTAACACTGGAGTGATAAATGATCAGATGGTCATGTGCAGGTAGAGATACTGGTGTGCAAAAGAGCAGAAAAGTAAATAAATAAAAACAGTATGGGGATGAGGTAGGTATATTGGGTGGGCTATTTACCGATGGCCTATGTACAGCTGCAGCGATCGGTTAGCTGCTCAGATAGCAGATGTTTAAAGTTGGTGAGGGAGATAAAAGTCTCCAACTTCATCGATTTTTGCAATTCGTTCCAGTCACAGGCAGCAGAGAACTGGAAGGAAAGGCGGCCAAATGAGGTGTTGGCTTTAGGGATGATCAGTGAGATACATCTGCTGGAGCATGTGCTACCGGTGGGTGTTGCCATCGTGACCAGTGAACTGAGATAAGGCGGAGCTTTACCTAGCATGGACTTGTAGATGACCTGGAGCCAGTGGGTCTGGCGACGAATATGTAGCGAGGGCCAGCCGACTAGAGCATACAGGTCGCAGTGGTGGGTGGTATAAGGTGCTTTAGTAACAAAGCGGATGGCACTGTGATAAACTGCATCCAGTTTGCTGAGTAGAGTATTGGAAGCCATTTTGACTATCCTACCGAAGTCGAGGATCGGTAGGATAGTCAGTTTTACTAGGGTAAGTTTGGCGGCGTGAGTGAAGGAGGCTTTGTTGCGAAATAGAAAGCCAATTCTAGATTTGATTTTGGATTGGAGATGTTTGATATGAGTCTGGAAGGAGAGTTTACAGTTTAGCCAGACACCTAGGTACTTATAGATGTCCACATATGAATGCGTCAGACCAGTTTAGGATACTAAGTGTCACGCCCTGACCTTAGAATGCCTTTTATTCTCTCATTTGGTTAGGTCAGGGTGTGACTAGGGTGGGTACTCTAGTTTTTTTATTTCTATGTTGGCCTGGTATGGTTCCCAATCAGAGGCAGCTGTCTATCGTTGTCTCTGATTAGGGATCATATTTAGGCAGCCTTTTCCTACTGGGTTTTTGTGGGATCTTGTTTTTGTATTGTAGCCTTTTTGCACTACAAAGCTGCACGTTAGTTTTGTTACTCTTTATTGTTTTGTTGCTGGTTCACATTAAATAACATGATGGACGCCTTCCACGCTGCACCTTGGTCCAATCCTTCCAACAACGATTGTTACACTAAGTCAATCTATTTACAAGACAACTGAGCATAAGACTACAAGGAGAATGTGAGATGAGCAGATGTATCAATGTCCTAAAATTGCTGTCCACAGAAAAACAGGGTGGCACAACAATGTCTGCAGATGTGTAACATTTAGTTGGTAACTGTATAGCCACAAGACAAAACAGACTTAGTCAGATATGCTGACCCGATCAGTCTCACTCCACTCTCTAATGGAGTCAGTAATTAAATCCCTCTCTAAAGTTATCCAATGTAAATAATATGATCATGATACTACTTAATAGCACATTACAATGTGTCTCCCCATGATGCGTAGCACTGACAGTGCTTATGACTATTTTAAAACTATTTTCATATTGTCCAAAAACCATACGCTGTGTGGCCAAGGTGCCTGTATAAGCCAGCAGATGGGGAAAACCCTCATTCCATCTCATTTGCAACACCATCGAATAAGTTCAGTCATTTCATTGTGTTGATGCAATAACTCCCTTTTCCATAGACTCCTCCCTCTAGATCCTGGCCACTTCAGGACACCTATCATACCTTCAATATTATATTTTCATCTCTCACATACTCTTATATAAGTGACTAGTTTAACAAGCATTCTCCCAGTCTGATTGTCTTACTCTGATCTCTCCAGGTGCCAAACGACCGAAGACAACCTCAAAACACAGACACCCACCAGGACATTTCTGATGAATCACTGAGAGACCACAAACAACACACACACACACACACACACACACACCCCACAGAGAGGGCACTGAGGCTGATGTCTGGAAAGTGGTGGGTACAAGCTCCTTTAAACTGTGCAGTCTGTCACTCCATAGCAACACATAATAAACTGTACACTCTGTCACTCCATAGAAAGCCATAATAAACTGTACAGTCTGTCACTCCATAGCAACCCATAATAAACTGTATAGTCTGTCACTCCATAGCAACCCATTATAAACTGTGCAGTCTGTCACTCCATAGCAACCCATTATAAAATGTACAGTCTGTCACTCCATAGCAACCCATAACACACGTCACAGTAAAGATACTCGGCAGCACACCGTGAGTAAAGCTCCACAAATCATCTCAGGACTAAGATTCCTCTATCCTATGTCATTCACCTACAAAGTTGTGTGTTGTGTTAAAGTTACTATGTGACCATTGTCATGTGTGGGGGTCACTTAGTGTTTTAGCATGCTGAGCTCCATGGCCTACCCTTGATAACTGTCATGATGTGCGATGGGCCTCCTGTGTCTAATAGCCTCTAGCCTATCGATTGTTCTAGTGTTCATCCAGAGGAAATTCAATTAAAGATTAAAGGGTCACGTGACGTGAAGGTGGTATCCTGAGTAATCAGACACCAAAGGTTTCAGTTACAGACCCTAGTGTCCGCCCGTCAAGCAGATTAGCCAGCTTGATTTATTTATTAACTGATTTCATGTTCCCCTTTTTTTCTCAGACTTGCCTTGTACAGTACTGAGGTGACAGGCCCGCCCAGCAGATAAAGGGTTAAAATAATGCTAAGCTATTCTACAGCCAGGTAGACTTTTGACACAAAGGCCAAATGTTTGTTACTAGGGGAAATTAAGAGGACCATTTTTTAAACAACTATTCTAGAATGTTGAAGCTGAGATGCATGATGTGAATATATCAGAACTGTGGTATTACCGAACCTATCTGAGGTCCATCTCACAAACCCTTTTGGCTCCTTTGTCTTGTCTGAAGAGGCATACTTGCTGTTCCAATTGTTATCTTCACACTAATTGAGTGGATGATTTGAGATCATTTGGTTGGGGGATAACCCTTGCTAATTTGCTCATGCTTACTGTCTGTGTCAGGCCTTATCTTGGGAGATAACTGGAGCATGGAGAATGATTGACAGGTGCAGAACAACTGTAGATGAACGTTACATTTTCTCACAGAAACATTTACTTATGCAAATATCTGAATGTTTTTAGAAATCGTCCTGTGACAAAAATGAAACAATGTATTATTATTATTATTATTACTATAATTGTACCTGTTTAGTCCATAGGCTATGCTGCATCCGATCAAATACAATATTACAGTCAACTGGGCCTTCATATTTAACGCTTAATTAATGACAGTGTGTAATGTTAATAGAATCAATTACAAGGACAACAACCACAACAGTTTGGCCACATGAATTTCATTAGGTGGGCCAGCTGTACAAGTTAAAAGTACACCCTCCACGGTTATTTATTTAAAGCACATAGCCGCCATAATCATACTCTCTGACAGTCCTTTCACAGTGCTTAATTGTCCGTCCACTTTATCAGGTTTGTGATAATAATGCATTAGTGCTAAGCCTCTCTCATCAAAGTAGTTGAGAAATGTGAGCCCGCCCCCTTTCAGGAGTAAAACCTAATATTTCTCTGCGCTGGGAGAGGGTGAGGGAGAGACTCGGCCAGGATTGTGGGAGCGAAGAGAAACAGCCCTCACAACATCATCAGCTACAGACGTCCACGGCTTCAACCGTCCCTTCTTTTCGCCGACACATCACTGGAGACCAAGCAACCATCATCACTGTCCTCAAAGACACAGTCAGACGAGAGAGTGGCTAGTTTTTGATATTATTTCATAGTGCCGTTCTTTTTTGAGTTGCGTTGCTACCAGTGCTGGATTTAAGTGCGTCTTTGCGAAGTCCATCCCGGGCACCCAACGGCTTCCTGTACGCTCTGTCATTCGGCCGGACGACACAACCGGAGACTGCCTGTGGTATCTCGCACTTACCGGACAGATTTCATGCATAATAAAGTGAGTAACGTGCTACTACATCTATCAAATCTTTGTCATATCCAGAGAACACGTTGTATCTCGATGGAAGCAGCGAGGTGTCTTTATTTATAATCTTTGGTGTCAGTTTGACATCACCGGGAAACTCGAGCGCTATTTTGAAGCGCGTTACCTCCCCAAAAACTTCACTACACCTATTGATTCAATGTGATAATGAGCATCTTATCTCAAAGCATATGACAACGGTGTCTGTTAATTAAATAGGCTACAAGCAGCAAAATAAGTACGAGAGTCAAGTTTTGTCTCGTGGTTTTGTTGTCACATAAGTGTTGCTTTGACCTTGCAGTGTTTCTTTCCCACAATATCGCAGCACCATATCCACAGGCGCACAATAGACTGATAGAGCTACTGGCAGCGTCCTTATGGTATTATATTATTCAGCATTTTACAATAATTCCTCTGAAATATTTGTATAGGCCTATTAGTTTAGTTTAAATATATATATATATATATATATATATATATATATATATATATATACATATTTTTTTTTTTAAACTAATATATATATTTAAACTAATCTATATATATATATATATATATATATATATATATATATATATATATATAGATAGATAGATAGATAGATAGATATACCGGTAGGCGCGTAGATACATTTATAACAAGTCACAACCCGGAATAAAATGCATTATTTCTGCTGGTCTCACAAATTAGTAAAGTATTGACTGTTAATAATGATTAATAATGAAGTATACCCTGCTTTATATGAGTGTCCCATTTTGTAGATTGAATTCTACAAAACTTGTCAGAAGTTAGGCTTGACACATTTTACATTACAACAAAGTTTCCCAATGCATTCTGAATTAATGCAACTCAACATAATCATGTTTTACTGGTATATTATGAAGATGTGAGTTAGTTGTCTTAATTGACTTTTTTTTAATGATTTAAAACAAGTCACATTCACACCTGTTAACTGACATTACTGCCAGATGAAATGATTCAGCTTCCCTGTTGGATTTGTATGCCATAGTTTCACAGTCTAATAGAACATCCAACTATACAATATTCATGTGTAATTGTAGTCAGTCAAGCAATGTAGCTAAATTGTGGAGGATAGATAGCCTAGTGATGACAATTCAGACAAACTAAAGTGTGTCTGTTTTCTTGGGGCTTAAGGAAGATACTAGTAGGTTTTTACAGTTTCTACCCATCAGAAATATAAGTACCTAATTATTAAGCTATATGCATAGCATATTTTTGGGCTGTAAAGTCAGGGCTCTATGTTCATTGAACAAATATATTATATATAACATTTCACTCATGATAGCTTTTGTATAGTAGAAATGTTCTGTGAAGTCTTTAAACCAGGCTAAATTGAGCTTGGTATAAAGAGTGGGACAGAGAACACTGTCTGAAATAACTGTAAATTAAAAACAAATGTAAATTAAAATTGCATTAATATTTTGGATATAATATAATTTGGAACCCCTCATAGATATTTACACAAATAGAGTAAGGCACATTTTCTATATTAAATAGTGCCTTCATTTCTGATACCTTAGGGAAACTTAGCTTGCTAAGACTGAGTGTGTATTATGCAGATTGTATGCGCTTGTATATCTAATATTAATATAATAATACTTTTTATACTGTAAATTAGTATCATGATGTGAAATGAAAATGATCTATTTACTCAATGCCATGATTTCTCAAAATGAGTCACAATTATTGAATTGCCTAATTATGACGTTTCTGGATTATTTTGTAGAAAGGAATTGAGCAGAGGCAGTGATTGTGAGGACATTCTGGAAAAGTACAGCCCCATCCAGAGGCTTTTAGAGTTGCTACCACCTCTGGGCTGTTGGACTACTGGAAATACAAGCAACGCTCAGTGCAAGGCTAATGTCTCTGCGTTTATCAGTAATATCAGCTCAGTATTCAGTAAAGTGGGATTTGCTTGTTTGATTCAAGGCTCCAGTGTATTTTGCATTACTCAGAATGTTCTGGAAGTTCTGTTGTGAAGGAGTATATGGGAAGTTGTCCTTTGGCAAAGAGTAGTGGACATACACATTTACTGTACTCCTTCCCACTCCCACCATCAATGAAGATGTTCTTTGTGTCGCTCGCCTGTTGCTCTCTCGGGATTTAGAGTTAGGTTAATCTGCTCAGAGGGAAGGTGAGCGCTCACATGTGGACACACGATTACACACAGAGGACTCTCTCAGCCAAGCTCTGTAATATCAGAGTCACACACTCCCTCTCTCTCTCTCTCTCTCTCTCTCTCTCTCTCTCTCTCTCTCTCTCTCTCTCTCTCTCTCTCTCCCTCTGCTCTCTCACTGTTCTCTCCCTCTCTCTCTCTCTCTCCCTCTCTCTCTCCCTCTCTCTCTCTCCCTCCCTCTCTCTCTCTGCTTTGTTTCTCTTACTCTTCTCAGACATGTCCTTCCTAACAAATCATTGGGGATTTTGGATGCCGATTCACAAAACCAACAGTGACAACATGCTCTTACCCTTCTCACAAAGAGGGATTAGGGGGTCACGTGTCACTCTGATTGGCCAGGGCATTTAGCTGATTGTCGAAGCACATCGCTGTACACCAGGGGCTCAATAAAGCTGTATTCAAGTGAAGGGACACCCTTTGTGCCAGGATCACTGCTTTTCTGTAAACCCAAAAAAACATCTTCAGCTTCCTCTGAGTGACCAGTGTAGTTAGAATGTTCCTCTCTAGTACTGATTTATGAACAGAGAGAAGATTTACTGGTTGATATTCAACAGCATGACCTGAGAGAGTTCAGCTCCCTGTTGGCATTCAGTGAAATAAGGAAATCTGTCAAAGAGTGCTTGATTTAAGGCGTACACTAGCATGCTCCGTAAACTCTAAAAAGGACTGCTGAATTTGGTCGCTTACGTTTGAAGGGAATAGTCTCGACAGTGATACTTATGGGCATATGCTACATAAGCAAGGTTCAAAATACCATCCTAATGAAGGAAAAAGTAAATCTATGAAAACATTTTTCTAAATAGAAACATCAGAAGCGTTTACGTTTACTTTAAAGTTAGATTTTTTTCCCCCCCCAGTAATGGTCGCAAATGTTTTGGAAGGGGTTTGCAGAGTTTGCTCAGTTAAACATCAGTAAAACACTTTAATTTGCAGGTTAGCAAGATCTTGTGGTAGATACTAGATACTGAAGTAATTGCACTTTATGCCCTTCGGCTTAAGCGGGTAACATTTGAAGCAATTCAGAGGAATCTTATTTACTTCAGATGAGGAGGAGACATCATATTTTACACCATGAGGGGATATTCTCACAAATGACATTGTATTTTTGGGGTCCTTTTTCCACGAAAATGTGACGATGATACACTCAGGAACTCCAGCATACAGTACACAGGAAGGGTGCTTTTCTTCTCCTATTTGATCTGAAATGAACAGTGCAATAGAGCTGAGCTCTGCTCCGAATAGCACACTGGAGTTGTTCTGCTGTATTGGAGCAGGTTCAAATCATTTGATAACTTGAGGGGTTTCAGTGTGAGCCCTCTACAGCTAGGTATGGGCTGAATATTGTTCTGTTTAGATTTTTTTTTTTTACTTACAAAAAAGTATCTGGGCAACCTAAGCATGTGTTTATTTACTAATTTAGTGCAAATCCCAATTATATTGTCCTAACTGATGTATGTGTTGGGAATATTTCCCTCTGTGTTTGTGTTTATTGCAAGCATTGTCACAGTATCTTTATTAGGCTGCAATTACTAATAAAGTTAATAAATAAGCCCAAGAAAGTATTGTAGTGCTTCAATGCTTTATGATGTAGTTCAATGCAGATATGAGTGTGTCCTGGTTTGCATAACGAAGTCTTCTGTCTCTATCTAGTAATTAGCCATGACGTTCAGCAACTTTTCCTCAACGCTATAAGTGGAAGGGGGTGTGTGGGGTTTGTTCACTAGGGTGTTAAAGATCACAGAGGAATATCTCATGCTTTGATGTTTAATTGTATTGTAAAACACATTTTAGAATATTTCTGCATAAAGTAAAATTCTAGCTGTTCTGTGCTTTGAGTTTGGTGTTCCTTTTGTTTGTTTGTGAGTGCGTGTCTGTGTGTGTGTCTGTGTGTTTGTGTGCGTGTTTGTTTGAATTAGTTTGTGTGTCTGTTGGTAGACATTTAAATAAAAATTCATGTCTTTTTTTTTGTATTCTCACATGGAGGAATTGATGTGTGGAAAGATGGTAGAGTCGAGAAGAAAGTGTCAATGTGATGGCTGGAAAGATAAACTGAAGAGAAACAAATCGTATGAAAGAGAATATAATACAGACTTTGAAAGAGACCGAATTAAACGATAAAGAATGAGATTGACAGGGTTGAAGAGCTTGTAGGAGAGAAAAAGTGTTTCTATCCATTGGAAGACTGAAGTCAGTGTCTCCTAATGTGTGATACTGATGTTGTTGTATTCCAAATGGACTAGACTAGAAGAACAGGACTTCCTGCCTGTTGCTTCCGGTTTCCTGTTTCCTGTTTCCTGTCAGGCCTGGTCATCATGGCGGCTGCTTGCTGGGTGGTCTGGGCAAGACAGGACAGGACAGATCTCAGTGCTACTGACCACATAGACTACTAATATCACCAGCTCCAGCCTTTAACTGCATATATGCCAGGCTAAGATCCACCTAAAACACCCACATATGGAGCTCACCATGTAGACCGCTGCCCTGGACTGTCTGGATTGAGAGAGGAGGACAGTAGACAACAGAGAAATGAGGGTTGGATGTGATAAGAGGGAGAGAAACGTTTAGAGAAGGATATGGGATATATTCCGAACACTACTCGATACACCCAGTAAGTCTGTACATGATATTATGAGCCTGGGTTGTATTAGTTTAAAGTAGATATGAATAGCTTTTACTGCATTTATATACAGTATGTCTAGTGTGTCAGTGAAAGTTCATTTTCAGGCATTGGAAAAGCCAGACGTTAGATATTATAGACTGCAAGTTTTATTTTGATTATATATGTTTACTTGCATTAGTTACCATAGTTTCACAGTGAGATTTATTTTTGACGAAATCCAGGCACCTTGTACTGTACCTGGGTAGTTTCCAAAAACCAAATAGCTTGACTTCATCTTGAATTGTCTATTTTACCTGCCCTAAATGTGCTGTGAAATAAAAGTGGAATTAACTGAGGGACGACTTCTCCCTCACTGTTCAGAGACAAGTCCCACCTCCCCCTTTGGTGTGGCATGCTGTTGGACTTCACCCAATGACAAGAAAAAAAAGGAGGGGGAAAAGTGCAGAAATATTTTCCAGTGACTGTAATTTATCTTTGTCACCCTAGCAACATAGCCGAGTCATTCTGAAACATGGTCCGGTGAGACGCACAGAGGTTCCTCTGTGCCCTGGCCTCACATACTCTAACATCCATCTGAAAGCCCACCGCTGCCACCAATGCTGCCTGCCTGCTGCCTCCTGCCTGCCGCCGTGGTTCACAGCTCACTAATAGGTGTTTTTTAGAAGATCCTGTGTTCATGGAGCCAGAGGCGGAGTTTCTCACATACACCCTGACCAGTCCAGTTAAAAATATATATATTGTTATAATAGTTAATTGGTCATCGTTGACTGATATGTAAATGTTCATTATATTGGCGCAGAGCTGATTATAGTGTTCATTTTTGAATGCTCTGGGTTATTTTATGTCACAAAGCCACAGCTCTGTATCCACAGGATCGATAAGCAGGAAGTTCTCTGTTGAAGTCAGTGGCCACTGTTGAAAACATTGTTAGTGAATAATACTGTCAGAGTGGAGACGCTACAGTAGGAATACACTCTGTTCTGTAGAGCACACAGCTTAATCCAGGCAGTGTCCTGCCAAAGACCACACCACTTTTCCTCTCCACTGTCATCTGTGTCATTCCCAGATCAGGGGCCGGCCTCCAAAAATGTGTCATACAGGGCTGTCTCTAACATTTAGAATGTAGAAAGAAACAGAAAGAGAAACAGAGAGGGGGAGAGAGACTGAGAGGGAGAGAGAGACTGAGAGGGGGAGAGAGACTGAGAGACACAGAGTGACTGAGAGGGAGAGAGAGACTGAGAGGGGAGAGAGACTGAGAGGGGGAGAGAGACTGAGAGGGGGAGAGACACAGAGAGACTGAGAGGGGGAGAGAGACTGAGAGGGGGAGAGAGACTGAGAGACACCGAGAGACTGAGAGGTAGAGAGAGACTGAGAGGGGGAGAGAGACTGAGAGGGGGAGAGAGACTGAGAGGGGGAGACAGACAGAGGGGGAGAGAGACACAGAGAGACAGAGGGGGAGAGAGACTGAGAGACACCGAGAGACTGAGAGACACCGAGAGACTGAGATGGGGAGAGAGACTGAG
Organism: Oncorhynchus mykiss; assembly: GCF_057628025.1. NCBI lineage: Eukaryota > Metazoa > Chordata > Actinopteri > Salmoniformes > Salmonidae > Oncorhynchus > Oncorhynchus mykiss. Next base: position 16,086,409 of record NC_143027.1, on the reverse strand, counting down.
ATGGGGAGAGAGACTGAGAGGGGGAGAGAGACTGAGAGGGGGAGAGAGACTGAGAGGGGGGGGGAGACTGAGAGACACAGAGAGACTGAGAGGGGGAGAGAGACTGAGAGACACAGAGAGACTGAGAGGGGGAGAGTGAGAGGGGGAGAAAGACTGAGAGGGAGAGAGAGACTGAGAGACACAGAGAGACTGAGAGGGAGAGAGAGACTGAGAGGGGGAGAGATGGAGAGACACAGAGCGACTGAGAGGGAGAGAGATGGAGAGACACAGAGAGATGAAAGGGGGAGAGAGACTGAGAGACACAGAGAGACTGATAGGGAGAGAGACTGAGAGACACAGAGAGACTGAGAGGGAGAGAGAGACTGAGAGGGTGAGAGACTGAGAGACACAGAGAGACTGAGAGACACAGAGAGACTGAGAGGGAGAGAGAGACTGAGAGGGGGAGAGATGGAGAGACACAGAGAGACTGAGAGGGGGAGAGAGACTGTGAGGGAGAGAGATGGAGAGACAGAGAGATGGAGAGACACTGAGAGATTGTGAGGGAGAGAGATGGAGAGACACAGAGAGACTGAGAGGGGGAGAGACGGAGAGGGAGAGAGAGACTGAGAGGGAGAGAGATGGAGAGACAGAGAGACTGAGAGGGAGAGAGATGGAGAGACTGAGAGGGAGAGAGAGACTGAGACACACAGAGAGACTGAGAGACACAGAGAGACTGAGAGGGACAGAGAGACTGAGAGGGAGAGAGAATAAAAGAGAGCGATAGACATGTTCCTAAAGCTGACTATATCTGGGTGTTATATGACCGTGTCGACATTGTCTTTGTATTGCTCTCTGATAGAGAACTCTGACAGGCTTGGTGACTGTAGTCTTTTTCTACTGCCATGTTCTAAAACAACTGGCAATGTATTTAAAAAAAATATCCAAAATGACTTTGAGGCTTTCATGGTCTGAAGTCGTGTAGGATGTTTTGTTGCATTTGGGGAAAAAAACAGAATAATAACAGGTAAATACTGCTTATTGAGCTGTGCAACGCAGAAAGAGAAATCTTCAGAAACTAATTTTGTTATATTTTATTAGTTTCTATGCCACAACAATAATTCTTAAATTCAGCAATATCTTCAGAAACTTTACTTTACATTCAGAAACCTACTTTTATCTGCTAAAGTTCAGGTAGTTTTCGTAGTGCCATATAGGAATTTGTGCCACTGAAATATGCCTTTAGATGTTTACTTCATAGTTTGAAATTGTGTAACTTTCTTGTGGAAGTCCACAGATAAATATGTGTAGGTTTGACTGCCTGGCACAGAGGGGTATCTCTCTCTTTCGCTTTCTCTCTCTTGTGAGCACACTCTTTCTCTCTCTCTCGCTTTCTCTCTCTCACTCTCTCTCTCACTCTCTTTCTCTTCCTCTCTCTCTCTCACTCTCTTTCTCTCTCTCTCTTTCTCTCTCTCTCTCTCTCCATTTTTTAAGAGTTTTCTGGCTGGCTCGCTGTTTGCTTTGATGTATGGCTTTTCCATAATGCAGCGCGTGATGTCATTATTCATTCTTAGAGAGAGAGAGAGAGAGAGTGTTGCGGACAGGAGATTTGCAGTACGGAGTTGCATGTATAATGAATGAGGGGGCACTTTGTTTAAAACTCCAACCTGGTGTTTCACTTCAAGGTTTAAAACTCCAGCCTGCCACTTCACTTCAAGGTTTTAAACTCCAGCATTGTGCTTCACTTCAAGGTTTAAAACTCCAGCCTGCCACTTCACTTCAAGGTTTTAAACTCCAGCATTGTGCTTCACTTCAAGGTTTTAAACTCCAGCATTGTGCTTCACTTCAAGGTTTTAAACTCCAGCATTGTGCTTCACTTCAAGGTTTTAAACTCCAGCATTGTGCTTCACTTCAAGGTTTTAAACTCCAGCATTGTGCTTCACTTCAAGGTTTTAAACTCCAGCATTGTGCTTCACTTCAAGGTTTGAAATTCCAGCTGGCCACTTCACTTCAAGGTTTGAAACTCCGGCATTGTGCTTCACTTCAAGGTTTGAAATTCCAGCTGGCCACTTCACTTCAAGGTTTTAAACTCCAGCATTGTGCTTCACTTCAAGGTTTTAAACTCCAGCATTGTGCTTCACTTCAAGGTTTGAAACTCCGGCCTGCTAGGCAGAGTGGAACCTTGTGAACACCACCAACCTCTCTCTGAGCTCTGCCGATGGATGCTTTCAGCTGGCTGCCACTGTGGACAAGCCCAGTGGAAAAACAAATAACCTTCTGTGTGTGTGTGTGTGTGTGTGTGTGTGTGTGTGTGTGTGTGTGTGTGTGTGTGTGTGTGTGTGTGTGTGTGTGTGTGTGTGTGTGTGTGTGTGCGTGCGTGCGTGCGTGCGTGCGTGCGTGCGTGCGTGCGTGCGTGCGTGTGTGTGTGTGTGTGTGTGTGTGTGTCAGAAGAGAGAGGGTTGAGCAGTAGGAGAGAGGTGGGGAAGTGGGGAAGAAGAGAGAGAGGTGTGGAGTGATGAGGGTTTATATTTGAGCAGCGCTGCAGTGACTCCTTTCTATTTGTCTATATAGCATAATACCTCCTGTTTATGTGTTTTCGTGTCTGTGAGTGGAACTGTGAGGGTGTGTGTGAGCAGTATTGTTTGTTAAAATGACCCTGGTCTTATTTTTGTCCCTGTGCTGGGCTCATGGTTTATAAATAGATGAGGAAGCATGGGGGATACCTGCCGTGGTGGAAGCACCGGGCTGGCCTCCCTCCTCCACAGTCCCAGGCCCTCCAAGTGCCTCCACGTCACATCCTTCCCCTACTACGGTGCATCCTCGCTGGGCTACTCCACCACTGTCCCCTGGGGGACTACCAAACAGGATGGGACTGACATAGAGGGTGTATCAAGCCAATGAGAAATTCCTCTACAGTAGGAGACGTTGTTGTTGTCTTCTTGGCGTGTAGACTTGGATATAGTTGAATAGGGTGACATTTTGGAATATGAGGGGAGTGAATTGGTGATAATTGTACATATGTCTCTGTTGTTGTAGAGACTATCAGCGATAATGGCAGTAATGGGCTGTGAGGGTGGTGTCGTGAGAGGAGTGTTAACGGGTTAAGCTGGAGCAAAGTATTTTCTGACACCCACTGTGTCTCTGTGTGTAAACTGGAGGGGTGATGTCCTCTCTGCTCATTGCCATCTCTATGTGGAGGTGTCATGTTAATTTCACTTCACTGTCACATACATGTGCCATGTTAACATGGTGCTGAGAGTGTTAACTTTCTCTTTTTGCCTCCCTTAGGAAATGGTTGTCTTCACACTGTCCTCGGTCATTGGGTGATCAGGTCTCAAATGTAGTGTTTCATTTTTTCATGACACTCTCATATAGTATGTAGGAAATCTTTGGATTGATTTGATTGATATTTATCAATCTTCTGCTAACTGCTGGTGATGTTGAGCTCGGTTATAATCATATTAACTAGGGCATCCTTGTGAAGAGTGAGAGACAAATCCAGGGCTACCATGCCTCACTAGTAATTGGTCAGTAGTTTTCTCCAATTTGTTTGTACCTTTCTGAAGGGAATAGTACTGGCTGTTATTAATTTGCTTTTGACAGCTTAATTTGATAAGTGGGCTTCTTGTTAACCTTTCTGATCTCCCCATCCCGGATCCGGGTTCGTGAATACAGACTCAAGCTCATTACCATAACGCAACGTTAACTATTCATGAAAATCGCAAATCAAATGAAATAAATATGCTAGCTCTCAAGCTTAGCCTTTTGTTAACAACACTGTCATCTCAGATTTTCAAAATATGCTTCTCAACCATTGCAAAACAATCATTTGTGTAACAGTATTGATGGCTAACGTAGCATTTAGCATTAGCATTCAGCTGGCAACATTTACACAAAAAAACAGAAAAGCATTCAAAAAAATCATTTACCTTTGAAGAACTTCAGATGTTTTCATTGAGGAGACTCTCAGATAGCAAATGTTCAGTTTTTCCTGAAAGATTATTTGTTTAGGACAAATCGCTCCGTTTTCTGCGTCACGTTTAGCTATGAAAAAACCCCTGTATCCAGGATTGTGTAAATCTATCAGCAAGCTCATTAGCATAACACAACGTTAACTATTTATGAAAATCGCAAATGAAATGAAATAAATATGCCATCTCTCAAGCTTAGCCTTTTGTAAACAACACTGTCATCTCAGATTTTCAAAATATGCTTCTCAACCATAGGAAAACAATCATTTGTGTAAAAGTAGCTAGCTAGAGTTAGCATTTCGCGTTAGCATTTAGCGTTAGCATTAGCGTTAGCATCCAGCACGCAACATTAACAAAAACATAAAAGCCTTCAAATAAAATCATTTACCTTTGAAGAACTTCTGATGTTTTCAATGAGGATACTCTCAGTTAGATAGCAGATGCTCAGTTTTTCCAAAAAGATTCCTTGTGTATTAGAAATAGCTCCGTTTTATACATCACATTTGGCTACCAAAAAAAATCCATAAATTCAGTCCTCAAAACGCAAACTTTTTTCCAAATTAACTCCATAATATCGACTGAAAACATGGCAGACGTTGTTTAGAATCAATCCTCAAGGTGTTTTTCACATATCTCTTCATTGATACATCGTTCTTGGAAACATGGTTTCTCTCCTGAATCCCAGGAGAAAATGCCTGCACCTGAAGATTACGCACAAATTTAGACAAAGGACACCGGGCGGACCTCTGGAAAATGTAGTCTCTTATGGCCAATCTTCCAATGATATGCCTACAAATACGTCACAATGCTGCTAAGACCTTGGGCGAACGACAGAAAGTGTAGGCTCATTCGTTGCGCAATCACAGCCATATAAGGAGAGAATGGAAAACAGAGCTTCAGAAATTCTGCTAATTCCTGGGTGATGCATCATCTTGGTTTCGCCTGTAGAATGAGTTCTGGGGCACTTACAGACAAAATCTTTGCAGATTCTGAAACTTCAGAGTGTTTTCTTTCCAAAACTGTCAAGAATATGCATAGTCGAGCATCTTTTCGTGACAAAATATCGCGCTTAAAACGGGAACGTTTTTTATCCAAAAATGAAATAGCGCCCCTAGAGCTCTAACTGGTTAAAGAAGCCCAGGATTGTTCTCAGAGTACAGACAGTTTTTGTTATGTTCTTCAAAATGCTGCCTGTCGATGACCCACTTCTGAGGTTGTGGAAAACAAGGAAGAGCAGTACGAAATCCACAGGGAGATAGATAGAGAGAGAGAGAGATGTCGAGAGGAAGAGGGAGATACGGGAAGAGAGAAAGTGAAAGAATGAAAGGCTCTTGTTAATTTTTCTCTGAAGTAAATTCAAGATCCTTTTCTGCCTCCCCTCCCTTCTCGTCCCCCTCCTCCTCTACCTCTCATCTCCTCCTCTTTTTCCTCTACCGTTCAGCTGCCTACCTTCCTGGGCTCCTCTTCCCTCTAGTCTAGTCTGTAGAGAAGCACTTGGAATGATAACAGGGATTAGGTTCTGATGCTCGCTAGCTCCCCTCAGTTAAGTACACCTGTAATGAGTTGTTTATTTGGGATAATGTGCAGCAGCAGAGGCTGGGGTCCAGAGCTGGCCCCTTCCACCCCCCACCCCCACCCCCACCACCCACACCCCCACCCCAGTAAGTGGGTTGCTCACTGGACAGGGTGGGAAGAAGGGGAGGGTCCTTCATCGTTCTCAGCCCGTTCCTGAGGTCATGTGGCCTGTGGATTTTTCTCAGGGTGGAGAAAACCATCAATAATATGAGAAAATGAAGGGAGGAAACGGAGAGAGGAGAGGGAGAGAGGAGAGCCCACCAGTGTGAGTGTGTGAAGTGGAAAAATCTGTTTGTTTGCAAAGGGGACGTGCTCTGCTATCATTAGCCAGGGGGGTAGGAAGGGGGCAGGGGGGGCATGCAAGGTTATGTGAACGGTGCAGCTGTTCTCCGAGCTGAGGGATTTGAGGCGGGAACTACGGCTAATCAGCCTTGTCCTTCACTCTACTGTACGGCCGGACCAGAGCTAAACCTTGTGAACCAAATCTCCCACTCCCCCACTGTAGCTCTTCACTTCCCAAATAAGAAAATGACTAAATGTTGATTTCAAGGATAAGACTGCAGAGAAAAAAATACATACATGATTTACATGCCTCTCTGTAGGAATTTGCTGTTTTCTTTTCACTTTTTATCTCTCGGATCACGAAACAGTTTTCATTCAGTCCACATGGAAATTAGGATCTGAATAATAGTCATAATAGTCATAATAAGAGTGATTATTTCGTGTCGTTTTCATTCAGTCCACATGGTAATTAGGATCTGCTTAATAGTCATAAGAGTGAATATTTCAAAATACATGAATTAAGGATTTGGAAGCATTATAAAATCTTCCATTGTTGGGGGATTTTCCCTATTTTGACCTAATCTCCAATTTATGTTGCTTTAGTCCCCCCCGTTCTTTAGTCCCCCTCGTCCCCCCCGTCCTTTAGTCCCCCTCGTCCCCCCTGTTCTTTAGTCCCCCCTCCCCCCCGTCCCTCCCATCCTTTAGTCCCCCTCGTCCTTTAGTCCACCCCGTCCCCCCCGTCCTTTAGTCCCCCCCTGTCCTTTAGTCCCCCTCATCCCTCCTGTCCTTTAGTCCCCCCTCCCCCCTCCCCCCCCCATCCTTTAGTCCCCCTCGTCCCCCCTGTCCTTTAGTCCCCCTCGTCCCCCCTGTCCTTTAGTCCCACCGTCCCCCCATCCTTTAGTCCCCAACCGTCCCCCTGTCCTTTAGTCCCCCTCGTTCTTTAGTTCCCCACCGTCCCCCCATCCTTTAGTCCCCCCTGTCCTTTAGTCCTCCTCATTCACTTCGTCCTTTAGTTCCCCCCGTCCTTTAGTTCCCCACCGTCCCCCCTGTCCTTTAGTCCCCCTCGTCCCCCCTGTCCTTTAGTCCCCCCGTCCCCCCATCCTTTAGTTCCCCCCGTCCTTTAGTCCCCCCGTCCACTCCGTCCTTTAGCTCCCCCCGTCCTTTAGTCCCCCCTGTCCTTTAGTGCCCCCCGTAAACTCCGTCCTTTAGTTCCCCCCGTCCTTTAGTTCCCCCCGTCCTTTAGTTCTCCGTCCTTTAGTCCCCCCAGTCCCCCCTGTTGTTTAGTCCCCAACCCGTCCCCCCATCCTTTAGTCCCCCCCGTTCCCCCATGTACTTTAGTCCCCCCTGTCCCCCCTGTCCTTTAGTCCCACCGTCTCCTCTGTTGTTTAGTCCCCCCCGTCTCCTCTGTCCTTTAGTCCCCCCAGTCCCCCCTGTCGTTTAGTCCCCCCCATCCCCCCTGTCCTTTAGTCCCCCCATCCCCTCTGTCCTTTAGTCCCCCCCGTCTCCTCTGTCCTTTAGTCTCCTCTGTCCTTTAGTCCCCCTTGTCCTTTAATCCCTTCCGTCTCCTCTGTCCTTTAGTCTCCTCCGTCTCCTCTGTCCTTTAGTCCCCTCTGTCCTTTAGTCCCCTCCGTCTCCTCTGTCCTTTAGTCCCCCCGGCCCCTCTGTCCTTTAGTCTCCTCTGTCCTTTAGTCCCCGCTGTCCTTTAGTCCCCTCCGTCTCCTCTGTCCTTTAGTCCCCCCCCGTCTCCTCTGTCCTTTAGTCCCCCCTGTCCTTTAGTCCCCCCGTCTCCTCTGTCCATTAGTCCCCCCCATCCCCCCCATCCTTTAGTCCCCCTCGTCCCCCCGTCCTTTAGTCCCCAACCGTCATCCCTATCCTTTAGTCCCCCTCGAACCCCCGTCCTTTAGTCCCCCATCCCCCCGTCCTTTAGTTCCCCCCGTTCTTTAGTTCCCCACCGTCCCCCCATCCTTTAGTCCCCCTGTCCTTTAGTCCCTCCCGTCTCCTCTCCTTTAGTCCCCCCGTCCCCGATGTCCTTTAGACGCCCCCATCCCCCCTGTCCTTTAGTCCCCCCCATCCCCCCTGTCCTTTAGTCCCCCCGTCCCCCTGTCCTTTAGTCTCCCCGTCCCCCATGTCCTTCAGTCCCCCCCATCCCCCTGTCCTCTAGTACCCCCGTCTCCTCTGTCCTTTAGTCCCCCCTGTCCTTTAGTCCCCAACCTGTCCCCACTGTCCTTTAGTCCCCCCGTCTCCTCTGTCGTTTAGTCCCCCCCGTCTCCTCTGTCCTTTAGTCCCCCCAGTCCCGCTGTCGTTTAGTCCCCCCACCCCCCCTGTCCTTTAGTCCCCCCGTCCCCCTGTCCTTTAGTCCCCCCCGTCCCCCATGTCCTTTAGTCCCCCCCATCTCCCCTGTCCTTTAGTCCCCCCGTCTCCTCTGTCCTTTAGTCCCCCCTGTCCTTTAGTCCCCCCGTCCCATCTGTCCTTTAGCCCCCTCCGTCTCCTCTGTCCTTTAGTCCCCCCCGTCCCCTCTGTCCTTCAGTTCCCCCCGTCTCCTCTGTCCTTTAGTCCCCCCTGTCCTTTAGTCCCCCCGTCCCCTCTGTCCTTTAGTTCCCCCGTCCCCTCTGTCCTTTAGTCCCCCCCGGCCCCTCTGTCCTTTAGTCTCCTCTGTCCTTTAGTCCCCGCTGTCCTTTAGTCCCCTCCGTCTCCTCTGTCCTTTAGTCCCCCCTGTCCCCTCTGTCCTTTAGTCTCCTCTGTCCTTTAGTCCCCCCTGTCCTTTAGTCCCCTCCGTCTCCTCTGTCCTTTAGTCTCCTCGTCTCCTCTGTCCTTTAGTCCCCCCTGTCCTTTAGTCCCACCTGTCTCCTCTGTGCTTTAGTCCCCCTGTCCTTTAGTCCCCCCCGTCCCCTTTGTCCTTTAGTCCCCCTCGTCCCCCCTGTCCTTTGGTCCCCCCTGTCCCCCCCGTAACCCCCATCCTTTAGCCCCCCGGTCCTTTAGTCCCCCCCGTCCCCCCTGTCCTTTAGTCCCCCCGTCCACTCCGTCCTTTAGTTCCCCCCGTCCTTTAGTTCCCCACCGTCCTTTAGTTCCACACCGTCCCCCCTGTCCTTTAGTCCCCCCGTCCACTCCGTCCTTTAGTTCCCCCGTCCTTTAGTTCCCCACCGTCCCCCCTGTCCTTTAGTCCCCTCCGTACACTTCGTCCTTTAGTTCCCCCTGTCCTTTAGTCCCCTCCGTACACTCCGTCCTTTAGTTCCCCCCGTCCTTTAGTTCCCCCCGTCCTTTAGATCCCCGTCCATTAGTCTCCCCCGTCCCCCCTGTTGTTTAGTCCCCAAGCCGTCCCCCCTGTCCTTTAGTCCCCTCTGTCTCCTCTGTCCTTTAGTCCCCCCCGTCTCCTGTGTCCTTTAGTCCCCCCCGTCCCCTCTGTCCTTTAGTCCCCCCCATCCCCTCTATCCTTTAGTCCCCCACATCCTCTTTGTCCTTTAGTCCCCTCTGTCCTTTAGTCCCCCCGTCTCCTCTGTCCTTTAGTCTCCTCTGTCCTTTAGTCCACCCTGTCCTTTAGTCCCCTCCGTCTCCTCTGTCCTTTAGTCCCCCCTGTCCTTTAGTCCCCCCGTCCCCTCTGTCCTTTAGTCCCCTCCGTCTCCTCTGTCCTTTAGTCTCCTTTGTCCTTTAGTCCCCCCTGTCCTTTATTCCCCCCGTCCCCTCTGTCCTTTAGTCCCCTCCGTCTCCTTTGTCCTTTAGTCCCCCCTGTCCTTTAGTCCCCCCCGTCCCCTATTTCCTTTAGTCCCCCACATCCCCTTTGTCCTTTAGTCCCCTCTGTCCTTTAGTCCCCCCTGTCCTTTATTTCCCCCCGTCCCCTCTGTCCTTTAGTCCCCCACATCCCCTTTGTCCTTTAGTCCCCTCCGTCTCCTCTGTCCTTTAGTCCCCCCTGTCCTATAGTCCCCCCCGTCCCCTCTTTCCTTTAGTCCCCTCCGTCTCCTTTGTCCTTTAGTCCCCCCTGTCCTTTAGTCCCCCCGTCCCCTATTTCCTTTAGTCCCCCACATCCCCTTTGTCCTTTAGTCTCCTCTGTCCTTTAGTCCCCCCTGTCCTTTATTCCCCCCGTCCCCTCTGTCCTTTAGTCCCCTCCGTCTCCTCTGTCCTTTAGTCCCCTCTGTCCTTTAGTCCCCTCCGTCCCCTCTGTCCTTTAGTCCCCCCCGTCCCCTCTGTCCTTTAGTCCCCTCCGTCTCCTCTGTCCTTTAGTCCCCCCTGTCCTTTAGTCCCCCCCATCCCCCACCCCCTTTGTCCTTTAGTCCCCTCCGTCCTTTAGTCCCCCCCGTCTCCTCTGTCCTTTAATCCCCCGTCCCCTCTGTCCTTTAGTCCCCCCCGTCCCCACTGTCCTTTAGTCCCCCGTCCCCTCTGTCCTTTAGTCCCCCCCGTCCCCTCTGTCCTTTAGTCCACCCCATCCCCCCCGTCTCCTCTGTCATTTAGTCCCCCCTGTCCTTTAGTCCCCCCCGTCCCCTCTGTCCTTTAGTCCCCCCCGTCCCCTCTGTCCTTTAGTCCACCCCATCCCCCGTCCCCTCTGTCCTTTAGTCCCCCCTGTCCCCCCTGTCCTTTAGTCCCCCCGTCCCCCCTGTCCTTTAGTCCCCCTCGTCCCCTCTGTCCTTTAGTCCACCCCATCCCCCCCATCCCCTCTGTCCTTTAGTCCCCCTCTGTCCTTTAGTCCCCCCTGTCCCCCCTGTCCTTTAGTCCCCCCGTCCCCCCTGTCCTTTAGTGTCCCCCGTCCCCCCTGTCCTTTAGTCCCCCATCCCCTCTGTCCTTTAGTCCCCCATTGTCCCCTCTGTCCTTTATCATTGAGCAGGTTGAAGCAGTTCAAAGCAGAATAGGATGCAGTTGAATCTACAGATCAGCAGAAGAACGTCAGAGAAGGCCCCAACTTCTCTATCATCTTTTCTGATCACATGCTGCAGAAACAGGGCCAGCGCAGCGACAACAACTGAGCAAAGCCTCACCGTGTTGTGCTAATGCGTTCAGCCTGCCACGGTATCCAACAACAAGCCAAAATATCACACATCTCCACATCACACGCTACTCCTACAACAACACAAACAGGAGAAAACAAGCTCAAGAACCCAGGAATTGAAAGCTAGCAAGGAGCATAATATGTGAACAAGTTGTATCAAACTTTCTGGAGGAACATTTTTAAAGAAAATAATCTGTAGGATGTGAAAAAGCCTTGCTACACGTACAGTGTCACTTCGTGAGGCAAATAAAGGGGGAAAAGTACCTTGACAGATTTTCTTATTGCTGTGATCTACGTCAGGCACAATGGTGCGCTGTGGGCTACAAATAGAACTTGGCCAAAGCGGTAGTGGAGTTATTGGCAAGAGGGGTCATTTTTGTGTGATACAATGGCCTTCGCTATAATCACGTAAGGAGAGGAGACGAGTGTCTCTGCCAAGAAGTGTGGTCGCGCGTCAGTAATTTAATATTTGTTTGTCTCTTTTCATTCTTTCTTTTTCTGTCTCTCTCTCTCTCCCTCCCCCTCCTCCTTCTCATCCCTGGTAGGGTTTAAGTAGCAGTAAGCTTTATCAGATCACTCTAGCTGAGGTCTCTTTCAAACCGCTTTTTGTAGTTTGGATTTTGTGCAGCTGTTCGGGCTCTTTAATCATGCGCTATCTTTTTTCACTCGCCTTCCCCTCCTCTCGTTCTTCCTTCTTCTTCCTCTCCTCCCTCTTCCCCTAACATATGTTTATTGGCTGCTTTCTGTGACAAATTACGAGCACCGTCTTTGATGAGGTCGGGTTGTGATGGTGCGGGGAGTAGAGTACTGCCCCTTTCTGGTCCCCCTAACCACTCCAAACAGGAGCGTGGCACCCAGCCGCCGTCTAATGAGAGGTTTGGCCTTGCTCTGGCCCGGGTCTGGCCTTGGTGGGGCTGCCTCCCAGCCCCCAGCCTTCTCCCAGCCTCCTCCCAGCCTCACCCCAGCCCTCTCCAAGCCTCCCCAAGCCTCCTCCCAGCTTCCTCCAGCCTCCCCAGCCTTCCTCAAGCCTTATCCCAGCCTCCTCCCAGCCTCCTCCAGCTCCTCTAGAAGAGTGTGATCTGTAGGTACGCCGCCCACCCCCTCCACACTCAACACAACCCAACCTCTACCCTCCCTCCATCCCCACCCCACCATTCCTTAGAGAGCTGTAGAGACAGGCTCAGCTACTGGCCTGGGCTTTTCTTTTAATCTCTGTCGATATACTGTAGTTTGCATCATTGTGGGTAGACTTAAATATACTCATCCACAGACACATTCAACTGGATGAATAAAGTTCAGTGTCAGTTTTGTATATGCTTCTTGGTATAAATGTACTCTATATTCTAGCCAACTCTGAATTGAAACAACATGTTGTAGTACTAAATGATTGATGTGGGGACATTCAAGCTCTTTGTGTGTCTCAAGTTTACAGTGTGTGTATGTGTGTGTCCGTTTGTGTGTGTGGAAGAGATTCTGCCCGGAAACATTATATCAGTCCTGCTTAAGCAAACACTAACTGGAACAATCCCAGTTTAATGATGCGCAACATCAACAGGACAACAACGCTCACCAATAATCAGCCCAATCAGCTTGCGGTCTTCAGAAAAAACAAGAGAAACTCTGACATCATGCTAGCAGACTAGAGCACGTTTTTTTCTGACAGGCCAGGCAGGGAACACGGTTGGGGCTTCAGAATCCTCTCTCTCTCTCTCTCTCTCTCTCTCTCTCTCTCTCTGCTCTACCCCCTCTCTCTCTCTCTCTCTCTCTCTCTCTCTCTGCTCTACTCTCTCTCTCTCTCTCTGCTCTCCTCTTTCTCTCTCTCTTCACTTTGCGATCTAGGTTACTCGGTTTCCTAACGGTGCGCAGGGACTGAAAAAATCCCCCAGAAGGTTGAATTTATGAAGGACATCCTTGTTTAAGTGTGCAACCTTCTACTTCTTTTCAAATGACCTCCACGCTGTGCACAGTCTCATTTCCAGACTGTGGCTCTGGCTTTAGAGCGGCCAGACTGTTAGAGAAAGCCATAATACCACTGTAACGTTACACAAACAGGGATGTTAAGCAGTGTTGTTTATCATTGCTGTAGTTTGAGCAAAGTGTATTAAAGTAATACCATATGAGTGTAGCAGAGGGACGGCTGATTGATTTGAACCTAAATACAAGGCAAACAACATGTTATTGTCGCAGAGAAGACAGAAATACAGCAATCCGTAAAGCTTTTCGTCTCGTTAAGGCGGTGGGTTGAAATCTCCTGGACCGTTAACAGTAGCAGTCTAGCCTGCCTATTCAGACTCAGCATTTAGCTTCTAGTGGCCAATATGTTGCCATGGGAGCCAGATGTGAGGGGTTGCCATGACAGTTTGTTTAAAGCAACCTTGACCTAGTATACCCACAATTCCCTCCACAATCACACACACATGCACGCACACGCACGCACGCACGCACACACACACACACACACACACACACACACACACACACACACACACACACACACACACACACACACGGGTGCACACAGGCACTCCAGTAGTCCATAGAGCAACAGAGGGTCTGTGATCTGTGCCTACCTCTGTGATTTATCTTTGCCTCCAAACTCCAGACATTCCACCCTCTGTCATAGCGTAGCCAACATAATGTATGTGTGAACACTACAGCAGAGAGGAGGTTGTAGAGAGGTTAGCTTGTTGTACCTCCCTAGCCCCTATGACTTGTTTAGGAGTGTTCCTTTTATAGACACTGCTAATAGCTATATTGTCTATAAACACTTGCATACTTTTGAACTTAGTGGACACTAAGACAGCTGATGATGCAACCTTTGTGTGGTTTCCAAATATGCTGATGCATCCCAATAGCAAAGAGGAAAAAAACCATCACTCAACTTCCCCCTATCTTTCTCCCTGCGTCTGTCTTTCTCCATCAGCCACCACGAACAGACAGAAAAGGAAGCGTAAATAACTTTGTCAAATCCCGTAATGTAAAATATATTACTCTACACAATACCACATACAAAACAAAAGTGCTAAAATGAACTGGGAAAAAGGTAATAGAATATAAGCTGGCTCCCACTCTGGAGTGTTAGCCATGTTAGCGTTAGCCTGTGGCTCTAATTGGGGCCAGGAGGGAGCATTTAATAATTGCTGTCAGAAGATCACATGGAATTCTCTTCTTCACAGTCACTGCTGTAGGGTAGAGTGAAACAAATTGTCATCAGAGATTTCTAAACGAACAAAGCTTTTAATTAGGCTGATTAGAATGCTTCTGAAAAAAAAAAAGATTGAGAAAGAACTTGTGATGAAATCATCAGTGGAGCGTCATCATCTAACCACGTTGTCTGGTGTTAGAATCCTTTGCTGCCACGAGACGTCATGGAAGTTTGCCTGCGTTTGAAAAGAAGATCAAGTTGGCCCCACCCCCTAACCCTTCACCCCACCCCCCAACACGAGCTGCTGAATTTTCCTAACATCACGGTTCATCCTTGGTGGAGAACATAATTAGGTGAATATGACAGTGCTTTGTATGTTCTTAGTGACATGGCCTTGGGCTGCTGTCATCGGGGGGGGGGGGGGGGGGGTACTAGTAGTCATTGAAGGGAGACGCTGGTATTCTTTCTGCATCGTTTCCCCCCCTACTTTCTGTGTCTTAGTTCCACAACTTAAATGGTGTTGGTTTACTTAATCAGTATCTTTAGAAGTTGAAACAAGTCAATAATCCTTAGTGACTGCGGGGATAATGAAAGCATAGTGTGTGTTTGTTTGTGTGTGTGTGTGTGCGCGTGCGTGTGTCAGTGCGCTTGAGTGTGTGTGAGTGTGTGTGCATACAGTGCCTTGCGAAAGTATTCGGCCCCCTTGAACTTTGCGACCTTTTGCCACATTTCAGGCTTCAAACATAAAGATATAAAACTGTATTTTTTTGTGAAGAATCAACAACAAGTGGGACACAATCATGAAGTGGAACGACATTTATTGGATATTTCAAACTTTTTTAACAAATCAAAAACTGAAAAATTGGGCGTGCAAAATTATTCAGCCCCTTTACTTTCAGTGCAGCAAACTCTCTCCAGAAGTTCAGTGAGGATCTCTGAATGATCCAATGTTGACCTAAACGACTAATGATGATAAATACAATCCACCTGTGTGTAATCAAGTCTCCGTATAAATGCACCTGCACTGTGATAGTCTCAGAGGTCCGTTAAAAGCGCAGAGAGCATCATGAAGAACAAGGAACACACCAGGCAGGTCCGAGATACTGTTGTGAAGAAGTTTAAAGCCGGATTTGGATACAAAAAGATTTCCCAAGCTTTAAACATCCCAAGGAGCACTGTGCAAGCGATAATATTGAAATTGAAGGAGTATCAGACCACTGCAAATCTACCAAGACCTGGCCGTCCCTCTAAACTTTCAGCTCATACAAGGAGAAGACTGATCAGAGATGCAGCCAAGAGGCCCATGATAACTCTGGATGAACTGCAGAGATCTACAGCTGAGGTGGGAGACTCTGTCCATAGGACAACAATCAGTCATATATTGCACAAATCTGGCCTTTATGGAAGAGTGGCAAGAAGAAAGCCATTTCTTAAAGATATCCATAAAAAGTGTTGTTTAAAGTTTGCCACAAGCCACCTGGGAGACACACCAAACATGTGGAAGAAGGTGCTCTGGTCAGATGAAACCAAAATTGAACTTTTTGGTAACAATGCAAAACGTTATGGTTGGCGTAAAAGCAACACAGCTGAACACACCATCCCCACTGTCAAACATGGTGGTGGCAGCATCATGGTTTGGGCCTGCTTTTCTTCAGCAGGGACAGGGAAGATGGTTAAAATTGATGGGAAGATGGATGGAGCCAAATACAGGACCATTCTGGAAGAAAACCTGATGGAGTCTGCAAAAGACCTGAGACTGGGACGGAGATTTGTCTTCCAACAAGACAATGATCCAAAACATAAAGCAAAATCAACAATGGAATGGTTCAAAAATAAACATATCCAGGTGTTAGAATGGCCAAGTCAAAGTCCAGACCTGAATCCAATCGAGAATCTGTGGAAAGAACTGAAAACTGCTGTTCACAAATGCTCTCCATCCAACCTCACTGAGCTCGAGCTGTTTTGCAAGGAGGAATGGGAAAAAATTTCAG
This sequence comes from Oncorhynchus mykiss, assembly GCF_057628025.1. NCBI lineage: Eukaryota > Metazoa > Chordata > Actinopteri > Salmoniformes > Salmonidae > Oncorhynchus > Oncorhynchus mykiss. The sequence continues at coordinate 16,070,494 of NC_143027.1, read as the reverse complement.
TCTCTCGATGTGCAAAACTGATAGAGACATACCCCAAGCGACTTACAGCTGTAATCGCAGCAAAAGGTGGCGCTACAAAGTATTAACTTAAGGGGCTGAATAATTTTGCACGCCCAATTTTTCAGTTTTGGATTTGTTAAAAAAGTTTGAAATATCCAATAAATGTTGTTCCACTTCATGATTGTGTCCCACGTGTTGTTGATTCTTCACAAAAAAAATACAGATTTATATCTTTATGTTTGAAGCCTGAAATGTGGCAAAAGGTCGCAAAGTTCAAGGTGGCCGAATACTTTCGCAAGGCACTGTACGTGTAAGACTAAAGTCTGGGGGAGTGTTTTCTGTTCCAGTCCAGCAGTCTGTGTCTAAATGGTGGTTACACCTGGACTCTGTAGGCCTACATGACACCATGTGATGCGAGGCAGCGGTTGGACCTTCGCTGAAAAACAGTACCCTTCGCAGATGTGTGTGCTTGAGTTGAACGACGGAGGGAGGGAATCCACAATAATGTACTGCACACGCTAACATAGGCTGTGGAGAAAACACTGTTAGAGAGAGACAGGTGGAGAGCAAGAGAGGAAGAGAGAGAAGCTGAACAGCTTTCTCCACCACAACATAAACCGCTTCTATTTACCTAACCATGGCACCACCACCATCCTCCTGACGTCCATCTTCCCCCACCTGGAGCTGTTCCATCCTGTTTCATTTTCACAATCTGACAAAGATGATTTGACTCTGTCCAAAGCCCTCTTTACTCCTCTTTCCAAATGATGGTTCCCTCTACTGCTGGTTTTCTCCACCGGGGCACAAGAACATTGATGTGTCAGAATAACTGTTCTGCTCTTTACTTCACTCAGTACCTACGGTTCACCGAGTAGTCTGGCACAGAACCCGGAGAACCTGTATCTACCTTAACACTCTGATTCACAATGTTCTGTGATATTATATGATCTCTCTTCCAAATCATATCACTGGCCTGTAAACCCAACATAATCAATTAGTGACGACTTTGATTGTGGATTATCATCAGCCACTCAATCCATGATAATCATATCAGCTATTGCATGCATAAAATGTAGTTACAGTCCCCAAGTCACGTCGCTGATGCAGCAAAAGGAAGCAGGCAGGCGAGCAGGTAGCAGGCGACAGGGAGCAGTATTCAGCTGTCCGGCAGCTCTCTCTCGCTTGCTGCTTCCATTGGACCCATGCAGCAGCTGCAGTTTTACAGCCCTTGGCCTGCTTTCAAAGAGCGGTTGACATATTGTGTCAAATCACCTTATCCTTGGGGGAGTCAGCAATGGACTGTGGAAAGATGGTTCTCACCTGTCTCCATTTTGGCTCTGATGGGTGGCTATCTGTCCACCATTCCTGCTCTGTATGACACAATAGGCCCTGTTTGCGGGTGCTGAGTGAGACATTCAGTTGCAGCAGCCGCCTGACTATTCCCTCTCTCTCCCCTGCTCCTCCTCTCCTCCTGCTCCTCCTCTCCCCATGCCCCTCCTTCCTCCTCCTCCTCTCTTCTTATCCTCATCTCTCATGCTCCTCCTCTCCCATGCTCCTCCTCTCCCCCTGCTGCTCCTCCTCTCCTCCTCCTCTCCCCCTGCTCCTCCTCTCCCCCTGCTCATCCTCTCCCCCTGCTCATCCTCCCCCCCTGCTCCTCTTCTCCTCCTCCTCTCCCCCTGCTGCTCCTTCTCTCATCCTTCTCTCCCCCTGCTCCTCCTCTCCCCCTGCTCCTCCTCTCCCACTGCTCCTCCTCTCCCCATGCTGCTCCTCCTCTCCCCCTGCTCCTCCTCTCCCCCTACTCATCCTCCCCCCTGCTCCTCCTCTCGCCCTGCTGCTCCTCCTCTCCTCCTCCTCTCCCCCTGCTCCTCCTCTCCCCCTGCTCCTCCTCTCCCCCTGCTGCTCCCCCTCTCCACCTCCTCTCCCATGGTCCTCCTCTCCCATGCTCCTCCTCTCCTCCTCCTCTCGCCTTGCTCATCCTCCCTCCCTGCTCCTCCTCTGCTCCTCCTCTCCCCCTGCTCCTCCTCTCCCCCTGCTCCTCTATCCCTGCTCCTCCTCTCCCTCTGCTCCTCCTCTCCCTCTGCTCCTCCTCCTCTCCCTCTGCTCCTCCTCCTCTCCCCCTGCTCCTCCTCTCCCTCTGCTCCTCCTCCTCTCCCTCTGCTCCTCCTCCTCTCCCCCTGCTCCTCCTTTCCCCCTCTCCCCTCTCAGAACAGAACACAGTAGTAGGCAGCACTGGACTTAAAAGGCCCTGTTACCTGTTACCTCACAGTCTCTCCACTGAGAGAGGAGTTACAGGGTTTTTACTTTTCTCTCAAAGCACACAGAGATGAAAAAGGAGACCACTGTGTGCTGAATGGATTTCCGTTGGTCCAAGAATAGAAAGCCATGGCAACAACATGCTTGTTGGAAATGTGTAGCAGAGGTTTGTTGATTGGGTGAGGTTTCGACATATGCATCATGTAGATTTTAAGTCAATAACCAGGCCTTTGTTTTTTAAATAAAATTACTTGAAAACGACGTTGTCTTCTCGCATGTTAATTAATAAAAGAATACAAATTGCAATAATCTCTGACTGAAAAAGATAAATTATTGTCCCCCACGGCTGACACATCAGATACCAACTTCCTTGTATCAATTTTTTCTTCCATTTAAAGCACTTTGAAGGCTTCTGCTATTATCTCTATTCTCTACTCATGGGGCTGGGCAGGGAGGCTGTTTAGGGCTGGGCAGGGAGGCTGTTTAGGGCTGGGCAGGGAGGCTGTTTAGGGCTGGGCAGGGAGGCTGTTTAGGGCTGGGCATGGAGGCTGTTTAGGGCTGGGCAGGGAGGCTGTTTAGGCCTGGGCAGGGAGGCTGTTTAGGGCTGGGCAGGGAGGCTGTTTAGGGCTGGGCATGGAGGCTGTTTAGGGCTGGGCAGGGAGGCTGTTTAGGCCTGGGCAGGGAGGCTGTTTAGGGCTGGGCAGGGAGGCTGTTTAGGGCTGGGCAGGGAGGCTGTTTAGGGCTGGGCAGGGAGGCTGTTTAGGGCTGGGCAGGGAGGCTGTTTAGGGCTGGGCAGGGAGGCTGTTTAGGGCTGGGCAGGGAGGCTGTTTAGGGCTGGGCAGGGAGGCTGTTTAGGGCTGGGCAGGGAGGCTGTTTAGGGCTGGGCAGGGAGGCTGTTTAGGGCTGGGCAGGGAGGCTGTTTAGGGCTGGGCAGGGAGGCTGTTTAGGGCTGGGCAGGGAGGCTGTTTAGGGCTGGGCAGGGAGGCTGTTTAGGGCTGGGCAGGGAGGCTGTTTAGGGCTGGGCAGGGAGGCTGTTTAGGGCTGGGCAGGGAGGCTGTTTAGGGCTGGGCAGGGAGGCTGTTTAGGGCTGGGCAGGGAGGCTGTTTAGGGCTGGGCAGGGAGGCTGTTTAGGGCTGGGCAGGGAGGCTGTTTAGGGCTGGGCAGGGAGGCTGTTTAGGGCTGGGCAGGGAGGCTGTTTAGGGCTGGGCAGGGAGGCTGTTTAGGGCTGGGCAGGGAGGCTGTTTAGGGCTGGGCAGGATGCTGTTTAGGGCTGGGCAGGGAGGCTGTTTAGGGCTGGGCAGGGAGGCTGTTTAGGGCTGGGCAGGGAGGCTGTTTAGGGCTGGGCAGGGAGGCTGTTTAGGGCTGGGCAGGGAGGCTGTTTAGGGCTGGGCAGGGAGGCTGTTTAGGGCTGGGCAGGGAGGCTGTTTAGGGCTGGGCAGGGAGGCTGTTTAGGGCTGGGCAGGGAGGCTGTTTAGGGCTGGGCAGGGAGGCTGTTTAGGGCTGGGCAGGGAGGCTGTTTAGGGCTGGGCAGGGAGGCTGTTTAGGGCTGGGCAGGGAGGCTGTTTAGGGCTGGGCAGGGAGGCTGTTTAGGGCTGGGCAGGGAGGCTGTTTAGGCCTGGGCAGGGAGGCTGTTTAGGGCTGGGCAGGGAGGCTGTTTAGGGCTGGGCAGGGAGGCTGTTTAGGGCTGGGCAGGGAGGCTGTTTAGGGCTGGGCAGGGAGGCTGTTTAGGGCTGGATAGGGAGGCTGTTTAGGCCTGGGCAGGGAGGCTGTTTAGGGCTGGGCATGGAGGCTGTTTAGGGCTGGGCAGGGAGGCTGTTTAGGGCTGGGCAGGATGCTGTTTAGGGCTTAGCAGGGAGGCTGTTTAGGGCTGGGCAGGGAGGCTGTTTCGGGCTGGGCAGGTAGGCTGTTTAGTGCTGGGCAGGGAGGCTGTTTAGGCCTGGGCAGGGAGGCTGTTTAGGGCTGGGCAGGGAGGCTGTTTAGGGCTGGGCAGGGAGGCTGTTTAGGGCTGGGCAGGATGCTGTTTAGGGCTGGGCAGGGAGGCTGTTTAGGGCTGGGCAGGAGGCTGTTTAGTGCTGGGCAGGATGCTGTTTAGGGCTGGGCAGGGAGGCTGTTTAGGGCTGGGCAGGATGCTGTTTAGGGCTGGGCAGGGATGCTGTTTAGGGCTGGGCAGGATGCTGTTTAGGGCTGGGCAGGATGCTGTTTAGGGCTGGGCAGGATGCTGTTTAGGGCTGGGCAGGATGCTGTTTAGTGCTGGGCAGGATGCTGTTTAGGGCTGGGCAGGATGCTGTTTAGGGCTGGGCAGGGAGGCTGTTTAGGGCTGGGCAGGGAGGCTGTTTAGGGCTGGGCAGGGAGGCTGTTTAGGGCTGGGCAGGGAGGCTGTTTAGGGCTGGGCAGGGAGGCTGTTTAGGGCTGGGCAGGGAGGCTGTTTAGGGCTGGGCAGGGAGGCTGTTTAGGGCTGGGCAGGGAGGCTGTTTAGGCCTGGGCAGGGAGGCTGTTTAGGGCTGGGCAGGGAGGCTGTTTAGGGCTGGGCAGGGAGGCTGTTTAGGCCTGGGCAGGGAGGCTGTTTAGGGCTGGATAGGGAGGCTGTTTAGGCCTGGGCAGGGAGGCTGTTTAGGGCTGGGCATGGAGGCTGTTTAGGGCTGGGCAGGGAGGCTGTTTAGGGCTGGGCAGGATGCTGTTTAGGGCTTAGCAGGGAGGCTGTTTAGGGCTGGGCAGGGAGGCTGTTTCAGGCTGGGCAGGTAGGCTGTTTAGTGCTGGGCAGGGAGGCTGTTTAGGGCTGGGCAGGGAGGCTGTTTAGGCCTGGGCAGGGAGGCTGTTTAGGGCTGGGCAGGGAGGCTGTTTAGGGCTGGGCAGGGAGGCTGTTTAGGGCTGGGCAGGATGCTGTTTAGGGCTGGGCAGGGAGGCTGTTTAGGGCTGGGCAGGAGGCTGTTTAGTGCTGGGCAGGATGCTGTTTAGGGCTGGGCAGGGAGGCTGTTTAGGGCTGGGCAGGATGCTGTTTAGGGCTGGGCAGGGATGCTGTTTAGGGCTGGGCAGGATGCTGTTTAGGGCTGGGCAGGATGCTGTTTAGGGCTGGGCAGGAGGCTGTTTAGGGCTGGGCAGGGAGGCTGTTTAGGGCTGGGCATGGAGGCTGTTTAGGGCTGGGCAGGATGCTGTTTAGGGCTGGGCAGGGAGGCTGTTTAGGGCTGGGAGGCTGTTTAGGGCTGGACAGGGAGGCTGTTTAGGGCTGGGCAGGGAGGCTGTT